>NC_074702.1:7669859-7852359 GCF_029448725.1 Salvelinus fontinalis
CCTACCTGTGTCTAGTGGGGACATGGTGTGTGTTGGTACCTACCTGTGTCTAGTGGGGACATGGTGTGTGTTGGTACCTACCTGTGTCTAGTGGGGACATGGTGTGTGTTGGTACCTACCTGTGTCTAGTGGGGACATGGTGTGTGTTGGTACCTGTGTCTAGAGGGGACATGGTGTGTGTTGGTACCTGTGTCTAGTGGGGACATGGTGTGTGTTGGTACCTACCTGTGTCTAGTGGGGACATGGTGTGTGTCGGTACCTGTGTCTAGTGGGGACATGGTGTGTGTCGGTACCTGTGTCTAGTGGGGACATGGTGTGTGTCGGTACCTACCTGTGTCTAGTGGGGACATGGTGTGTGTCGGTACCTACCTGTGTCTAGTGGGGACATGGTGTGTGTCGGTACCTACCTGTGTCTAGTGGGGACATGGTGTGTGTTGGTACCTACCTGTGTCTAGTGGGGACATGGTGTGTGTTGGTACCTACCTGTGTCTAGTGGGGACATGGTGTGTGTTGGTACCTACCTGTGTCTAGTGGGGACATGGTGTGTGTCGGTACCTGTGTCTAGTGGGGACATGGTGTGTGTCGGTACCTGTGTCTAGTGGGGACATGGTGTGTGTCGGTACCTGTGTCTAGTGGGGACATGGTGTGTGTCGGTACCTACCTGTGTCTAGTGGGGACATGGTGTGTGTCGGTACCTACCTGTGTCTAGTGGGGACATGGTGTGTGTTGGTACCTACCTGTGTCTAGTGGGGACATGGTGTGTGTTGGTACCTACCTGTGTCTAGTGGGGACATGGTGTGTGTTGGTACCTACCTGTGTCTAGTGGGGACATGGTGTGTGTTGGTACCTACCTGTGTCTAGTGGGGACATGGTGTGTGTTGGTACCTACCTGTGTCTAGTGGGGACATGGTGTGTGTTGGTACCTACCTGTGTCTAGTGGGGACATGGTGTGTGTTGGTACCTACCTGTGTCTAGTGGGGACATGGTGTGTGTTGGTACCTACCTGTGTCTAGTGGGGACATGGTGTGTGTTGGTACCTACCTGTGTCTAGTGGGGACATGGTGTGTGTTGGTACCTACCTGTGTCTAGTGGGGACATGGTGTGTGTTGGTACCTGTGTCTAGTGGGGACATGGTGTGTGTTGGTACCTGTGTCTAGTGGGGACATGGTTTGTGTTGGTACCTGTGTCTAGTGGGGACATGGTGTGTGTTGGTACCTGTGTCTAGTGGGGACATGGTGTGTGTTGGTACCTACCTGTGTCTAGTGGGGACATGGTGTGTGTTGGTACCTACCTGTGTCTAGTGGGGACATGGTGTGTGTTGGTACCTACCTGTGTCTAGAGGGGACATGGTGTGTGTTGGTACCTGTGTCTAGTGGGGACATGGTGTGTGTTGGTACCTACCTGTGTCTAGTGGGGACATGGTGTGTGTTGGTACCTACCTGTGTCTAGTGGGGACATGGTGTGTGTTGGTACCTACCTGTGTCTAGTGGGGACATGGTGTGTGTTGGTACCTACCTGTGTCTAGTGGGAACATGGTGTGTGTTGGTACCTGTGTCTAGTGGGGACATGGTGTGTGTTGGTACCTGTGTCTAGTGGGGACATGGTGTGTGTTGGTACCTGTGTCTAGTGGGGACATGGTGTGTGTCGGTACCTACCTGTGTCTAGTGGGGACATGGTGTGTGTCGGTACCTACCTGTGTCTAGTGGGGACATGGTGTGTGTCGGTACCTACCTGTGTCTAGTGGGGACATGGTGTGTGTCGGTACCTACCTGTGTCTAGTGGGGACATGGTGTGTGTTGGTACCTACCTGTGTCTAGTGGGGACATGGTGTGTGTTGGTACCTGTGTCTAGTGGGGACATGGTGTGTGTTGGTACCTCCCTGTGTCTAGTGGGGACATGGTGTGTGTTGGTACCTCCCTGTGTCTAGTGGGGACATGGTGTGTGTTGGTACCTACCTGTGTCTAGTGGGGACATGGTGTGTGTTGGTACCTCCCTGTGTCTAGTGGGGACATGGTGTGTGTTGGTACCTGTGTCTAGTGGGGACATGGTGTGTGTTGGTACCTCCCTGTGTCTAGTGGGGACATGGTGTGTGTTGGTACCTCCCTGTGTCTAGTGGGGACATGGTGTGTGTTGGTACCTCCCTGTGTCTAGTGGGGACATGGTGTGTGTTGGTACCTGTTTCTAGTGGGGACATGGTGTGTGTTGGTACCTGTGTCTAGTGGGGACATGGTGTGTGTTGGTACCTACCTGTGTCTAGTGTGGACATGGTGTGTGTTGGTACCTACCTGTGTCTAGTGTGGACATGGTGTGTGTTGGTACCTACCTGTGTCTAGTGTGGACATGGTTTGTGTCGGTACCTGTGTCTAGTGGGGACATGGTGTGTGTCGGTACCTACCTGTGTCTAGTGGGGACATGGTGTGTGTCGGTACCTGTGTCTAGTGGGGACATGGTGTGTGTTGGTACCTACCTGTGTCTAGTGGGGACATGGTGTGTGTTGGTACCTATCTGTGTCTAGTGGGGACATGGTGTGTGTTGGTACCTACCTGTGTCTAGTGGGGACATGGTGTGTGTTGGTACCTACCTGTGTCTAGTGGGGACATGGTGTGTGTTGGTACCTACCTGTGTCTAGTGGGGACATGGTGTGTGTTGGTACCTACCTGTGTCTAGTGGGAACATGGTGTGTGTTGGTACCTGTGTCTAGTGGGGACATGGTGTGTGTTGGTACCTGTGTCTAGTGGGGACATGGTGTGTGTTGGTACCTACCTGTGTCTAGTGGGGACATGGTGTGTGTTGGTACCTACCTGTGTCTAGTGGGGACATGGTGTGTGTTGGTACCTACCTGTGTCTAGTGGGGACATGGTGTGTGTTGGTACCCACCTGTGTCTAGTGGGGACATGGTGTGTGTCGGTACCTACCTGTGTCTAGTGGGGACATGGTGTGTGTCGGTACCTGTGTCTAGTGGGGACATGGTGTGTGTTGGTACCTACCTGTGTCTAGTGGGGACATGGTGTGTGTTGGTACCTACCTGTGTCTAGTGGGGACATGGTGTGTGTTGGTACCTGTGTCTAGTGGGGACATGGTGTGTGTTGGTACCTACCTGTGTCTAGAGGGGACATGGTGTGTGTCGGTACCTGTGTCTAGTGTGGACATGGTGTGTGTTGGTACCTACCTGTGTCTAGTGGGGACATGGTGTGTGTCGGTACCTGTGTCTAGTGTGGACATGGTGTGTGTTGGTACCTACCTGTGTCTAGTGTGGACATGGTGTGTGTTGGTACCTACCTGTGTCTAGTGTGGACATGGTGTGTGTTGGTACCTACCTGTGTCTAGTGGGGACATGGTGTGTGTTGGTACCTACCTGTGTCTAGTGGGGACATGGTGTGTGTTGGTACCTACCTGTGTCTAGTGGGGACATGGTGTGTGTTGGTACCTACCTGTGTCTAGTGGGGACATGGTGTGTGTTGGTACCTACCTGTGTCTAGTGGGGACATGGTGTGTGTTGGTACCTACCTGTGTCTAGTGGGGACATGGTGTGTGTTGGTACCTACCTGTGTCTAGTGGGGACATGGTGTGTGTTGGTACCTACCTGTGTCTAGTGGGGACATGGTGTGTGTTGGTACCTACCTGTGTCTAGTGGGGACATGGTGTGTGTTGGTACCTACCTGTGTCTAGTGGGGACATGGTGTGTGTTGGTACCTACCTGTGTCTAGTGGGGACATGGTGTGTGTTGGTACCTACCTGTGTCTAGTGGGGACATGGTGTGTGTTGGTACCTGTGTCTAGTGGGGACATGGTGTGTGTTGGTACCTGTGTCTAGTGGGGACATGGTGTGTGTTGGTACCTGTGTCTAGTGGGGACATGGTGTGTGTTGGTACCTGTGTCTAGTGGGGACATGGCAGCCACCCAGTATCCCAGCTGAGGGGCGATGTAGGTTAGGCTGAGCTGGTCTCCCTCCCTCTGGACATAGCCCAGACTGCTCTTCAACCAGGCCCCTACAAACAAACACAGAGAGAGTTGAGATATACTCTTCAACCACAGTAAATCAGTGTAAAGCGTTTGGCCTCGTCACTGTGCTGCTGCAGTTCCCCAGTCAACCACCGGGAGGCAGCAGACTCACAGTGACACAGTCATAACTCATACTGGCCAGGAGCCATATGAGCTAGTATCATCATAACATAGCCAGACACAGTCATGGTGTAAGATGAGGTAACACGACCTGGACAACAATCTAATGTCAGTTTTTATTTCGTCACCATTGGTATGATAAGGATTTGTGGTATGTAGGCTGATCCTAGATCTGTGTATGAGAGGGGCTATGACAGTGCAGCAGTGGGCTCTGCAGGGGATAATCTGTCTATTATAGATGCTCTGATGCAACCCAATTAGAAGGGAAGAACAATGTACAGGGAGGGGGAGAGAGAAACAAGAGACTAATGTACAGGGAGGGGTGAGAGAGAAACAAGAGACTAATGTACAGGGAGGTGGGAGAGAGAAACAAGAGACTAATGTACAGGGAGGTGGGAGAGAGAAACAAGAGACTAATGTACAGGGAGGGGGAGAGAGAAACAAGAGACTAATGTACAGGGAGGGGGAGAGAAACAAGAGACTAATGTACAGGGAGGGGTGAGAGAGAAACAAGAGACTAATGTACAGGGAGGGGGAGAGAGAAACAAGAGACTAATGTACAGGGAGGGGGGAGAGAGAAACAAGAGACTAATGTACAGGGAGGGGTAAGAGAGAAACAAGAGACTAATGTAAAGGGAGGGGTGAGAGAGAAACAAGAGACTAATGTACAGGGAGGGGGCGAGAGAAACAAGAGACTAATGTACAGGGAGGGGGGAGAGAGAAACAAGAGACTAATGTACAGGGAGGGGGGAGAGAGAAACAAGAGACTAATGTACAGGGAGGGGTGAGAGAGAAACAAGAGACAAATGTACAGGGAGGGGGGAGAGAGAAACAAGAGACTAATGTACAGGGGGGGAAAGAGAGAAAAAAGACACTAATGTACAGGGAGGGGAGAGAGAGAAACAAGAGACTAACGTACAGGGAGGGGTGAGAGAGAAACAAGAGACTAACGTACAGGGAGGGGTGAGAGAGAAACAAGAGACTAACGTACAGGGAGGGGTGAGAGAGAAACAAGAGACTAACGTAAAGGGAGGGGGAGAGAGAAACAAGAGACTAACGTACAGGGAGGGGAGAGAGAGAAACAAGAGACTAACGTACAGGGAGGGGAGAGAGAGAAACAAGAGACTAACGAACAGGGAGGGGAGAGAGAGAAACAAGAGACTAACGAACAGGGATGGGAGAGAGAGAAACAAGAGACTAACGTACAGGGAAGGGGGAGAGAGAAACAAGAGACTAATGTACAGGGAGGGGAGAGAGAGAAACAAGAGACTAATGTACAGGGAGGGGGGAGAGAGAAACAAGAGACTAATGTACAGGGAGGGGGGAGAGAGAAACAAGAGACTAATGTAAAGGGAGGGGTGAGAGAGAAACAAGAGACTAATGTACAGAGAGGGGTGAGAGAGAAACAAGAGACTAACGTACAGGGAGGGGTGAGAGAGAAACAAGAGACTAACGTACAGGGAGGGGAGAGAGAGAAACAAGAGACTAACGTACAGGGAGGGGAGAGAGAGAAACAAGAGACTAACGTACAGGGAGGGGGGAGAGAGAAACAAGAGACTAACGTACAGGGAGGGGTGAGAGAGAAACAATAGACTAATGTACAGGGAGGGGTGAGAGAGAAACAAGAGACTAATGTACAGGGAGGGGGGAGAGAGAAACAAGAGACTAATGTACAGGGAGGGGTGAGAGAGAAACAAGAGACTAATGTACAGGGAGGAGGGAGAGAGAAACAAGAGACTAATGTACAGGGAGGGGTGAGAGAGAAACAAGAGACTAATGTACAGGGAGGGGGGAGAGAAACAAGAGACTAATGTACAGGGAGGGAGAGAAACAAGAGACTAATGTACAGGGAGGGGGAGAGAGAAACAAGAGACTAATGTACAGGGAGGGGGAGAGAGAAACAAGAGACTAATGTACAGGGAGGGGGGAGAGAAACAAGAGACTAATGTACAGGGAGGGGGAGAGAGAAACAAGAGACTAATGTACAGGGAGGGGGGAGAGAGAAACAAGAGACTAATGTACAGGGAGGGGGAGAGAGAAACAAGAGACTAATGTACAGGGAGGGGTGAGAGAGAAACAAGAGACTAATGTACAGGGAGGTGAGAGAGAGAAACAAGAGACTAATGTACAGGGAGGTGAGAGAGAAACAAGAGACTAATGTACAGGGAGGTGAGAGAGAGAAACAATAGACTAATGTACAGGGAGGTGAGAGAGAGAAACAAGAAACTAATGTACAGGGAGGTGAAGAGAGAAACAAGAGACTAATGTAAAGGGAGGGGTGAGAGAAAAACAAGAGACTAATGTACAGGGAGGGGGAGAGAGAAACAAGAGACTAATGTACAGGGAGGGGGAGAGAGAAACAAGAGACTAATGTACAGGGAGGGGGAGAGAGAAACAAGAGACTAATGTACAGGGAGGGGGAGAGAGAAACAAGAGACTAATGTACAGGGAGGGGGAGAGAGAAACAAGAGACTAATGTACAGGGAGGGGGCGAGAGAAAAAAGAGACTAATGTACAGGGAGGGGGGAGAGAAACAAGAGACTAATGTACAGGGAGGGGTGAGAGAGAAACAAGAGACTAATGTACAGGGAGGGGTGAGAGAGAAACAAGAGACTAATGTAAAGGGAGGGGGAGAGAGAAACAAGAGACTAATGTACAGGGAGGGGAGAGAGAAACAAGAGACTAGTGTACAGGGAGGGGGAAAGAGAGAAACAAGAGACTAATGTACAGGGAGGAGGGAGAGAGAAACAAGAGACTAATGTACAGAGAGGAGGGAGAGAGAAACAATAGACTAATGTACAGGGAGGGGGAAAGAGAGAAACAAGAGACTAATGTACAGGGAGGGGGAGAGAGAAACAAGAGACTAAGGTACAGGGAGGGGAGAGAGAGAAACAAGAGACTAATGTACAGGGAGGGGGGAGAGAAACAAGAGACTAATGTACAGGGAGGTGAAGAGAGAAACAAGAGACTAATGTACAGGGAGGTGGGAGAGAGAAACAAATGTACAGGGAGGGGGAGAGAGAAACAAGAGACTAATGTACAGGGAGGGGGGAGAGAAACAAGAGACTAATGTACAGGGAGGTGAAGAGAGAAACAAGAGACTAATGTACAGGGAGGTGGGAGAGAGAAACAAATGTACAGGGAGGGGGAGAGAGAAACAAGAGACTAATGTACAGGGAGGGGGGAGAGAGAAACAAGAGACTAATGTACAGGGAGGGGGGAGAGAGAAACAAGAGACTAATGTACAGGGAGGGGGGAGAGAGAAACAAGAGACTAATGTACAGGGAGGTGGGAGAGAGAAACAAATGTACAGGGAGGGGGAGAGAGAAACAAGAGACTAATGTACAGGGAGGGGGAGAGAGAAACAAGAGACTAATGTACAGGGAGGGGGGAGAGAGAAACAAGAGACTAATGTAAAGGGAGGGGGAGAGAGAAACAAGAGACTAATGTACAGGGAGGGGAGAGAGAAACAAGAGACTAATGTACAGGGAGGGGAGAGAGAAACAAGAGACTAATGTACAGGGAGGGGGGAGAGAAACAAGAGACTAATGTACAGGGAGGGGAGAGAGAGAAACAAGAGACTAATGTACAGGGAGGGGAAGAGAGAGAAACAAGAGAAGGAGTGAAATGCCTGTGACTCAGCATCTTTGTGAAACGCCTCCCTCCCTCCCTCCCTCCCTCACACACAGTTGTCATCGATCCCCATGGACCAAGTACAGCTAAGCACAGAAACAGCCCAACCCAGCACAGCCCTGTCCTCTGAGGAGTCAACTCTCACTGGATCACCGTTTACATTAGTGTATTGTATCCTCTGGCTGTAAGGCATCGCACACACACATATATACACACACACACACAAACAAACACACGCAAGCATGCACACAGTGTCAATACTGGTCACCTTTACATTAGTACTAGTCCTTTGTGAGAGTTTGTAGGAACGTCATCATGAACTCTGTTCAGATGTGAACTGGATGGTATTGACATCATCAACTCCTCTCTGTAATGTATTGACATCATCAACTCCTCTCTGTAATGTATTGACATCATCAACTCCTCTCTGTAATGTATTGACATCATCAACTCCTCTCTGTAATGTATTGACATCATCAACTCCTCTCTGTAATGTATTGACATCATCAACTCCTCTCTGTAATGTATTGACATCATCAACTCCTCTCTGTAATGTATTGACATCATCAACTCCTCTCTGTAATGTATTGACATCATCAACTCCTCTCTGTAATGTATTGACATCATCAACTCCTCTCTGTAATGTATTGACATCATTAACTCCTCTCTGTAATGTATTGACATCATCAACTCCTCTCTGTAATGTATTGACATCATCAACTCCTCTCTGTAATGTATTGACATCATTAACTCCTCTCTGTAATGTATTGACATCATCAACTCCTCTCTGTAATGTATTGACATCATTAACTCCTCTCTGTAATGTATTGGCATCATCAACTCCTCTCTGTAATGTATTGACATCATTAACTCCTCTCTGTAATGTATTGACATCATTAACTCCTCTCTTTAATGTATTGACATCATCAACTCCTCTCTGTAATGTATTGACATCATCAACTCCTCTCTGTAATGTATTGACATCATCAACTCCTCTCTGTAATGTATTGACATCATCAACTCCTCTCTGTAATGTATTGACATCATCAACTCCTCTCTGTAATGTATTGACATCATCAACTCCTCTCTGTAATGTATTGAGTCTGGATGGTAGTTACATCATTAACTGGATGGTAGTTACATCATTAACTGGATGGTAGTTACAGAGGTAAACATGCTCCTTTCTAACAGTATGTGACATCATTCAGCTCAGTGCTCCACAACATCACAGAACAAAATACATGCTGTCAGTTAAACTAGCAGAACAGGTTTCACCAAGTCTGTGTGTGTGTGTGTGTGTGTGTGTGTGTGTGTGTGTGTGTGTGTGTGTGTGTGTGTGTGTGTGTGTGTGTGTGTGTGTGTGTGTGTGTGTGTGTGTGTGTGTGTGTGTGTGTGTGTGTGTGTGTGTGTGTGTGTGAGAGAGTTGGTGTGTGTGTGTGTGTGTGTGAGAGTTGGTGTGTGTGTGTGTGTGTGTGTGTGTGTGTTGGTGTGTGTATGCGTGTTGGTGTGTGTGTGTGTGTGTATGCGTGTTGGTGTGTGTGTGTGTGTGTATGCGTGTTGGTGTGTGTGTGTGTGTGTGTGTGTGTGTGTGTGAGTTGGTGTGTGTGTATGTGTCTGTGAGGGTTGGCGTGTGTGTGAGAGAGTTGGTGTGTGTTATCCCCTCTCCATGTGCAAGCCTAGACAACACACTCCCTCCTAACATTGGCTTCTTTGTGTGAATGATCAGGCAGAAATATTTCTGGAGAAAATCTCTAACTCACTCTCTCTCTCTAACTGGTCACTGGAGAAATCTCTAACTCACTCTCTCTCTAACTGGTCACTGGAGAAATCTCTAACTCACTCTCTCTCTAACTGGTCACTGGAGAAATCTCTAACTCACTCTCTTTCTAACTGGTCACTGGAGAAATCTCTAACTCACTCTCTTTCTAACTGGTCACTGGAGAAATCTCTAACTCACTCTCTCTCTAACTGGTCACTGGAGAAATCTCTAACTCACTCTCTCTCTAACTGGTCACTGGAGAAATCTCTAACTCACTCTCTCTCTAACTGGTCACTGGAGAAATCTCTAACTCACTCTCTTTCTAACTGGTCACTGGAGAAATCTCTAACTCACTCTCTTTCTAACTGGTCACTGGAGAAATCTCTAACTCACTCTCTTTCTAACTGGTCACTGGAGAAATCTCTAACTCACTCTCTTTCTAACTGGTCACTGGAGAAATCTCTAACTCACTCTCTTTCTAACTGGTCACTGGAGAAATCTCTAACTCACTCTCTTTCTAACTGGTCACTGGAGAAATCTCTAACTCACTCTCTTTCTAACTGGTCACTGGAGAAATCTCTAACTCACTCTCTTTCTAACTGGTCACTGGAGAAATCTCTAACTCACTCTCTTTCTAACTGGTCACTGGAGAAATCTCTAACTCACTCTCTTTCTAACTGGTCACTGGAGAAATCTCTAACTCACTCTCTTTCTAACTGGTCACTGGAGAAATCTCTAACTCACTCTCTTTCTAACTGGTCACTGGAGAAATCTCTAACTCACTCTCTTTCTAACTGGTCACTGGAGAAATCTCTAACTCACTCTCTTTCTAACTGGTCACTGGAGAAATCTCTAACTCACTCTCTTTCTAACTGGTCACTGGAGAAATCTCTAACTCACTCTCTTTCTAACTGGTCACTGGAGAAATCTCTAACTCACTCTCTCTCTAACTGGTCACTGGAGAAATCTCTAACTCACTCTCTTTCTAACTGGTCACTGGAGAAATCTCTAACTCACTCTCTTTCTAACTGGTCACTGGAGAAATCTCTAACTCACTCTCTCTCTCTAACTGGTCACTGGAGAAATCTCTAACTCACTCTCTTTCTAACTGGTCACTGGAGAAATCTCTAACTCACTCTCTAACTGGTCACTGGAGAAATCTCTAACTCACTCTCTTTCTAACTGGTCACTGGAGAAATCTCTAACTCACTCTCTTTCTAACTGGTCACTGGAGAAATCTCTAACTCACTCTCTTTCTAACTGGTCACTGGAGAAATCTCTAACTCACTCTCTCTCTCTAACTGGTCACTGGAGAAATCTCTAACTCACTCTCTTTCTAACTGGTCACTGGAGAAATCTCTAACTCACTCTCTTTCTAACTGGTCACTGGAGAAATCTCTAACTCACTCTCTTTCTAACTGGTCACTGGAGAAATCTCTAACTCACTCTCTTTCTAACTGGTCACTGGAGAAATCTCTAACTCACTCTCTTTCTAACTGGTCACTGGAGAAATCTCTAACTCACTCTCTTTCTAACTGGTCACTGGAGAAATCTCTAACTCACTCTCTTTCTAACTGGTCACTGGAGAAATCTCTAACTCACTCTCTTTCTAACTGGTCACTGGAGAAATCTCTAACTCACTCTCTCTCTAACTGGTCACTGGAGAAATCTCTAACTCACTCTCTTTCTAACTGGTCACTGGAGAAATCTCTAACTCACTCTCTTTCTAACTGGTCACTGGAGAAATCTCTAACTCACTCTCTCTCTCTAACTGGTCACTGGAGAAATCTCTAACTCACTCTCTTTCTAACTGGTCACTGGAGAAATCTCTAACTCACTCTCTAACTGGTCACTGGAGAAATCTCTAACTCACTCTCTTTCTAACTGGTCACTGGAGAAATCTCTAACTCACTCTCTTTCTAACTGGTCACTGGAGAAATCTCTAACTCACTCTCTTTCTAACTGGTCACTGGAGAAATCTCTAACTCACTCTCTCTCTCTAACTGGTCACTGGAGAAATCTCTAACTCACTCTCTTTCTAACTGGTCACTGGAGAAATCTCTAACTCACTCTCTAACTGGTCACTGGAGAAATCTCTAACTCACTCTCTTTCTAACTGGTCACTGGAGAAATCTCTAACTCACTCTCTTTCTAACTGGTCACTGGAGAAATCTCTAACTCACTCTCTTTCGCACACTCTCTCTCTCTAACTGGTCACTGGAGAAACTCAATTAAAGCCCCGGGTCTGTTAGGTTTGTTATTTGGGGGTTGCTAGGGAAACGGTGGACTAAAACACAGAGGACCAGAGGTGGCTGTTTCTGGGAAATATTAACCCCATACAGCGTGCGTGTGTGTGCGTGTATTGACACAAGGTTACATACCCTCTGGCTATAAGGCATCGTGGGAACAGTGGCTTTCAATGTCAATCATGTAAAGGGTCACCCAGTGAGAGAGTTGACTCCTCAGGAGAACATGGCTGTGCTGGACTCGGTACAGTACTGTGTGTGATTGTTTACACCCAAGGTGTATATCTGTCTGTGTGTGTGTGTGTGTGTGTGTGTGTGTGTGTGTGTGTGTGTGTGTGTGTGTGTGTGTGTGTGTGTGTGTGTGTGTGTGTGTGTGTGTTCTCCTATAGCCCCCGTCCTAATCAGCTCATTGGGTTAGTGACTGGTCTCCTTCAGCAACAGTAAGTCACGTTGTGTTGGTCACATTGACTGGACCTTCATATCACAGGACGTCCTTGGTAGTGTACCTCAGCTTGACTGGTTCAAGCACTACTCTGGCTACCCTCCTAAGTCACTCCACTGCTGTCTGAGTCAATGATCTATGGCTGACTACAACTGTACTGATCTGGGGAGGGAGGGAGAGAGGGAGAGGGGAGGGAGAGAGGGGAGGTAGGGAGAGAGGGGAGAGAGGGATTTTCCAAACAGGTTAGGCTACATTTCCTAGCCAATCTTGTGATGTGGATGTAATCAGGAACAAGAAGTATTGTGTTTTAATACGGTGCGTTACGTCCAATAATATGGCAGATAATCTTTTATAAAGTTCTCAATTATTCCATTCATAACTCTGCCACACTGTAATCTCCAGTCTCACTGTACTGTGTGTGTGTGTGTTGCATTCTGGTACGTTTTCTTTTCCCAGTTCCTTTAAAAAAAGAACGTAGTGATGCATTTCCCAGCTTGATTGAGATACACACATCCCATCAACTTTCAGGAAACATGGATCCCACCGATGAAGGATGCAGGAGACACACACACACACACACACACCACGCACACAACACACACCTTACCCCACTGACTAGAAGTTCAGAGGGGAGGAAATCTGCTCCCTGCTCAGAAAGGGAAAAACTGAAAAGCTGTGTGTGTGTGTGTGTGTGTGTAGGTACTCACCTAGACTGGGGTCGAACCTCCAGGCTGGGATGTGTTGGTTCTCCTTCAGGCCGCTATTGGCCGGTAGAGGGACGGAGATGCTGATTGGGCCGTTCACCTGGAGCTCCACCCCTTCGCTGGCCAATAGGTGGACAGAGATGGCCGCCACTGGAGTCAGCTCAAAACTATGCTCACTTCCTGTTAGAGGAGGAGAGGAGAGCCGAAAGAGAGGAGTAGTGAGGGAGAGAGGAGAGTAGTGAGGGTCGAAGAGAGGGAGGAGAGGTGCAGTGAGAGGGAGAGAGAGAGGAGAGATGTAGTGAGAGGGAGAGAGGGAGGAGAGGAGTAGTGAGAGGGAGGAGAGGAGTAGTGAGAGGGAGGAGATTAGAAGAAGAGGAGAGGAAGCAGGGAGAGAGAGAAAGTGAGAGCAGAGGAAGCAGGGTGAGAGAGAAAGTGAGAGGAGAGGAAGCAGGGAAAGAGAGAAAGAGAGGAAGCAGGGTGAGAGAAAGTGAGAGCAAAGGAAGCAGGGTGAGAGAGAAAGAGAGAGGAGAGGAAGCAGGGAAAGAGAGAAAGAGAGGAAGCAGGGTGAGAGAAAGTGAGAGCAAAGGAAGCAGGGTGAGAGAGAAAGAGAGAGGAGAGGAAGCAGGGTGAGAGAATGTGAGAGCAAAGGAAGCAGGGTGAGAGAGAAAGTGAGAGCAGAGGAAGCAGGGAAAGAGAGAAAGAGGAAGCAGGGTGAGAGAAAGTGAGAGCAAAGGAAGCAGGGTGAGAGAAAGTGAGAGCAGAGGAAGCAGGGTGAGCGAGAAAGTGAGAGCAGAGGAAGCAGGGAGAGAGAGAAAGTGAGAGGAGAGGAAGCAGGGAAAGAGAGAAAGAGAGGAAGCAGAGTGAGAGAAAGTGAGAGCAAAGGAAGCAGGGTGAGAGGAAGCAGGGAGAGAGAGAAAGTGAGAGGAGAGGAAGCAGGGAGAGAGAGAAAGTGAGAGGAGAGGAGAGAAAGTGAGAGGAGAGGAGAGAAAGTGAGAGGAGAGGAGAGAAAGTGAGAGGAGAGGAAGCAGGGTGAGAGAGAAAGTGAGAGCAGAGGAAGCAGGGTGAGAGAGAAAGTGAGAGGAGAGGAAGCAGGGAAAGAGAGAAAGAGAGGAAGCAGGGTGAGAGAAAGTGAGAGCAAAGGAAGCAGGGTGAGAGAGAAAGTGAGAGCAGAGGAAGCAGGGAAAGAGAGAAAGAGGAAGCAGGGTGAGAGAAAGTGAGAGCAAAGGAAGCAGGGTGAGAGAGAAAGTGAGAGCAGAGAAAGCAGGGTGAGCGAGAAAGTGAGAGCAGAGGAAGCAGGGAGAGAGAGAAAGTGAGAGGAGAGGAAGCAGGGAAAGAGAGAAAGAGAGGAAGCAGAGAGAGAAAGTGAGAGCAAAGGAAGCAGGGTGAGAGGAAGCAGGGAGAGAGAGAAAGTGAGAGGAGAGGAAGCAGGGAGAGAGAGAAAGTGAGAGGAGAGGATAGAAAACACTCCAAAGTTTCCAAAACTGTCAAAATATTGTCTTTGAGTATAACAATACTTATTCTGCAGGCGAAAACCTGAGATAATGTAACCCGGAAGTGATATATATATATTTTTTTTTATCTGTGTTTCCTGGCCCGTCTATCCTCCATTTAAAGGGGTATCAACCAGATTCCTTTTCCAATGGCTTCCTCAGGCTGTGACCAGGATTTAGAGATAGTTTCAGGCTTTTATTTTGAAAAATGAGCGAGATGTTTCATAAGTAGTCAGGTGTCCTCTGAATGTTTCCTGCGCGTGAGAGAGGGGCATCCCATTTTCCTTTTCTCTCTTATTGAATAGGTTATGGTCCGGTTGTAATATTATCGATATTGTTTGTTAAAAACAACCTGAGGATTGATTATAAAAAACATATGACATGTTTCTACGACCATTACGGATACGTTTGGAATTTGTCGAACGGAACACGGCTTTGGTTTTCTCAACATAATGCGCAACCCAAATGGCGTTTTTTTGTGATAAAAGTAATATTTATCGAACAAAAATAACATTTGTTGTATTACTGGGAGTCTCATGAGTGGAAACATCCGAAGGTTATCAAAGGTAAGCGATTCATTTTATTGCTTTTCTGACTTTCGTGACCATGCTAATTTGGGGCTAGCTGTTGTAGCATTGAAAGCTACACTCACAAAAGCTTGGATTTCTTTCGCTGTAAAATATATTTTCAAAATCCGACACGATAGGTGGATTAACAACAAGCTAAACTGTGTTTTGGTATATTTCACTTGTGATTGCATGATTATAAATATTTTTAGTAATATTTTTGCATTTGGCGCCCTGCAATTCTAGCGGTTGTTTAGGAAAGTGATCCCGTAAAAGGGATCCGTAGCGCAGAGAAGTTAAAGGGGGCTCTTCTGGGAAGTGTATCTTTGATGGAGCCTCTTACAGAGAGCTGTACCTCACCCCTACCTTTACCCCTCCTCTCATCAACCCTACCTTATTCACATCCACCCCTCACCCCTACCTTCACCCCTCCCCAACCCTACCTTATTCACATCCACCCCTCACCCCTACCTTCACCCCACGCCTCCTCAACCCTACCTTATTCACATCCACCCCTCACCCCTACCTTCACCCCACGCCTCCTCAACCCTACCTTATTCACATCCACCCCTCACCCCACCCCTCGCCTCCTCAACCATACCTTATTCACATCCACCCCTCACCCATTCCTTCACCCCACCCACCCCTGCCTTCCCTCACTCACCCCTCCCACCCACCCCCACCCCTCCCTTCACCCCACTCACCCCTCCCACCTACTTTCACCACACCCCCCCTCACCCCTACCGTTACCTCACCCACCCACCCCCCACCCCGGATCCCTCCCTTGACCCCACCTGCCCACCCACCCCTCATCTGTCCCTTCACCCCACAGCTCCACCCACCCATTTATCCCTCATTTATCCCTTCACCACACACTCCCCACGTCTTCAATCCCACCCACCCTTCATCCCCCTCCTCCCTTCACCCCATCCACCCCTCATCCATATGTCAAATACTTTCAAATAATTGATTTAGTTTGTCAGATACAACGGCACCAATGGAATAGTACCAACAGTGTATTCCACCTAAGTCTGGTCCCAGTCTGTCCCAGTCCCAGTGGAGGTACCTGTTCCGTTGCCCCCCAGGCCCTGCAGGTATGGGAAGTGCTGGATGTGGCTGGGGTTGTTGGCCACAGTCAGCAGGGCAGTGAGGTTGCTGTAGGACGAGTTGAGAGGGAGGCTCAGGGCTCGACGCTGGAACTGAACCCAGGACTGACCCCTCGATCCTGGGGAGGAAAGGGGGGGGGGGGGTCAGGAACCACTCACACACTTAGATCCACTGTTCTTTAGTGTCCATCTCCCCTGTAGCCATTTTTAATGCAGCTTGTCAAATGAATGTCTGGAATATGTGTTATGAACGCCATATGAATGCTGGCCTTCTCTCCTCACTCTCTTTCCTCTCTTCACTCTGTTTTTACTCCTCCATATTAAATCTCAACTTTCTAATCTCTTTTCTCTTTTACTCAATCGGTTCCTTTCATCTCCCTCTGCCACCCTTCCTCTCTCTCTCTCTCTCTCTCTCCCTCTTTCTCTCTCACTGCCTCCCGCTTTCTTTCTCTGTCTCTCACTGCCTCTCTCTAAGGGCTTTATTGGCATGGGAAACATGTTCACATTGCCAAAGCAAGTGGAATAGATAAACAAAATTAAAACAATACAAAAATGAACAGTAAACATTACACTCACTGCCTACAGCAGCCTTTCTCAATAGCAAGGCTATGATCACTGTGTCTGTACATAGTTAAAGCTTTGCTTAAGTTTGGGTCAGTCACAGTGGTCAGGTATTCTTCCACTGTGTACTCTCTGTTTAGGGCCAAATAGCATTCTAGTTTGCTCTGTTCTTTTGTTAAATCTTTCCAATGTGTCAAGTAATTATCTTTTTGTTTTCTCATGATTTGTTTGGGTCTAATTGTGTTGCTGTCCTGGTGCTCTGTGGGGTCTGTTTGTGTTTGTGAACAGAGCCCTAGGACCAGCTTGCTTAGGGGTCTCTTCTCTGGTTTAATTTCTCTGTAGGTGATGGCTTTGTTATGGAAGGTTTGGGAATCGCTTCCTTTTAGGTGGTTGTAGAATTTAACGTCTCTTTTCTGGATCTTAATAATTAGCGGGTATGGGCCTAATTCTGCTCTGCATGCATTATTTGGTGTTTTACGCTGTACACTGAGGATATTTTTAAAGAATTCTGCATGCTCAATTTGAGTCTCAATTTGGTGTTTGTCCCCTTCTGTGAATTTTTGGATTCAATGGATTCTATAACTATTCAAGAATTTTTTGCCAGATCCTAATTGGTATGTCGAATTTTATGTTCTTTTGATGGCATAGAGAGCCCTTCTTGTTTCTAAGATCGTTCACAGCTTTGTGGATGTTACCTGTGGCACTGATGTTTAGGCGGAAGTATATTTAGGACGACTACAAACGATCTATAACTGGGCTAATAGCTCACTAACTAAAATCAAATTCAATTTTATTGGTCACATACACATGTTTAGCAGATGTTATTGTAGGTGTAGCAAAATGCTTGTGTTCCTAGCTACAATAGTGCAGTAGAATCTAACACTTCACAATACACACAAATCTCAAAGTAAAAGAATGGAACTAGCAAAGGATATGAACAAAATGTGCACACGTGGTTATTTGCAGCTCTCGCTTGAATCTCAAAACAAGCGCATCTACTCACAACCGCTCATGCTGTAAACACAGTCCAGTTCAAAGTAAATGGCACAGATCCATATATGGCAATGGTCTATTTGCATATAGGCCTACTGCAGCTCTGATTGGTTATGCCGCACCAGTATGTGTATATTACGGGCTGAATCATGCATGTCAATGCAATAGAATCCTACTCCGATGGCCTCTGCCTACAACCAAATTTTGTTTCGGTATGTTGCATTGAAAGTGGCAATTATTGCCTTGATTCGATCAAAATTGCCACAGTAAAGGGAAACTGTGATAGTGTTAACAAGGAAAACTCCAGAACAGTGGCCACCAACCTTTTCTGATTCAAGATCACTTTCTGAGTCAACATTCAAGCCAAGATCCTCCTCTCTCAACAACAAAAAAATTGGCTAAACTTTTTTTCTATGAAACATTAACATATTAGAAACAGTAGTGTAGCAATGAGGTTTGAAGCTACAGGCCCAATACATTATCACCGCATACTGACTTTGCTTGAAATGCCCTGCCAATGCATTGTTGTTCAGGACATTTTAAAATATATATATATATTAAAACATTTGAGGTAGGCTATATGAACACAGATCATATAGATCTGTTGTTGTATTACATGTGAGGCACAGCTGAGTGAGCATACATTTAAATTATTTGCTTTTTATTTTACTGGGCTGATGGTCCAGAATTCTGCAAGCAGAGTCTCAATTTGGTGTTTGTCCCATTTTGTGAATTTTTGGATTCAATGGATTCTATAACTATTCAAGCATTTTTTTACTGGGCTGCATCTGATGGTCAGTCTCAGCAGAGGGAGAGAGCAGCAGACTGAGGGTCCACCTCTCAACATCCCTCCGCTCTCCCGTTCCTCCAGTGACAGTCTCAGCAGAGGGAGAGAGCAGCAGACTGAGGGTCCACCTCTCGACATCCCTCCGCTCTCCCGTTCCTCCACTGACACTGACAGTCTCAGCAGAGGGAGAGAGCAGCAGACTGAGGGTCCACCTCTCAACATCCCTCCGCTCTCCCGTTCCTCCACTGACAGTCTCAGCAGAGGGAGAGAGCAGCAGACTGAGGGTCCACCTCTCAACATCCCTCCGCTCTCCCGTTCCTCCACTGACAGTCTCAGCAGAGGGAGAGAGCAGCAGACTGAGGGTCCACCTCTCAACATCCCTCCGCTCTCCCGTTCCTCCACTGACACTGACCAAAAAGATACACCTTCCAGCTGTTGGCGAAACTCAAGTCGCACCACATTATTTCCGCCTCATGCACAAATGCATGTTGTTACTCCTATGACCAGAGAAAGTGAAATATTCCTTGATATTAGAAAAGACCCAAGCCGCTAATAATAACGCACGCCTGTGGATACAAATGTCCTACTCATTCATTACTGCTGCACTGCTTGTAGGAAGAACGTGCATTTTATGGGAAGAAAGTGCATTTTATGGCTTATAAAAGTGTTGAATACAAAGTGTTGACAGTGCTGAGTAAGAACTTAAACATGAACTCACTCATAAATACAGCAGCTCTTTGCTGTATTCGTTGACAGTTTCTCTCTAGTCATGGTTTTAAATGTTCTGAAATCTTTGCTGTAGCTTTCTTGTACTGCAGACACGGTCATCTGAGCCATCCCATTGGCCAGCGGTAGGCCTATTGTGCACTTGATTTGCTCTCCAGGCCCGCCGGGAAGGAAGAGATTGTACCTTCAGACACATGAAATGTTTCAAAATGGCATCAGTTGGCCTGCCCGGCACGCAGGGCAGCTGAATCGGGTGTAGCTACCGCCAATAACTGAAGCCCAAAAAAAATATAGAAACGCAGGGCTTTATCGTTGTTTTTTTTTACAGAAAAGTAGAGATTGACTAGGGATGCCTTGGAGATCCATCGTGATCGACCGGTTGGTGACCACTGCTCTAGAAAGTTGAGTGAAATACAATCTCGTTCTTCGCTCCGTGGGCTGATATTTCTTGAGCGAGGCAATCCCGCGGGAGCTGCGTGGTCTCAGGGCTACTGCACGCATGTAATCAGCTTTGAGGGAACATTGCTTGGGAGTACCAGAAGTGCTCCAGAGAATAGTAAACCAAAATTTTGCCAGTCCTCACTTGTAAAAAGGCTATTTTAGGCTTAGGGATTAGGTTTAGGGCTAGAACTAGGGGTTAGGTTTAGGAGTTAGGATTAGGTTAGGGGTTAGAGAAAATAGGATTTAGAATGGGACTCAGTTGTTAGTCCCCAAAAGGTCCTCACAAGTATAGTAAGACATAGCTGTGTGTGTGTGTGGAAATGTTTAATCGACCAACGAAAAAATATATTTCTAGGGGGTTTAGGGTAAGGTTAGAATTAGTGTCAGTGTTAGAATTGGGGTAAGTGGTTGTGGGTTAGTTTTAGGTTTTGTGGTAAGGTTAGGGAAAATAGGATTTTGAATGGGAATCAATTGTGTGTCCCCACAAGGTTAGTTAAACAAGACTGTGTGTGTGTGTGTGTGTGTGCGCTCACGGACATGTTTAACTACAAGAATAGTAAGCAAAAACCAAAATTAGACCAACGGGTTTAGATTAAGGTTAGAATTAGTGTTAGTATTGGGGTAAGGAGTTGTGGGTTAGGAGATGGTGTTGGGGTATGGTTAGGGGTTAAGGAAATTAGGATTTGAATGGGAATCAATTGTGTCCCCACAAGGTTAGTTAAACAAGACTGTGTGTTAAAGAGAAGTTTGTATAGTGGGGCTTCGCGATGATGTCATAGTGTTTCCACTGTGGTGAGTGTACATTCCTGGGCAATGAGACGCCGCTGCAGCCGTGCCTGTGTTTTCTCTAGCTCTGTGTATCCTCTGCCTTCAGTACACCTGATCTGGCATTGATCTGAACGTCCAGTGTTGGAGGAGGTCTGGTATTGATCTGAATGTCCAGTTTTGAAGGAGGTCTGGTATTGATCTAAATGTCCAGTTTTGAAGGAGGTCTGGTATTGATCTGAATGTCCAGTTTTGAAGGAGGTCTGGTATTGATCTGAATGTCCAGTTTTGAAGGAGGTCTGGTATTGATCTGAATGTCCAGTTTTGAAGGAGGTCTGGTATTGATCTGAATGTCCAGTTTTGAAGGAGGTCTGGTATTGATCTGAATGTCCAGTTTTGAAGGAGGTCTGGTATTGATCTGAATGTCCAGTTTTGAAGAATGTCCAGTTTTGAAGGAGATATAATCACATCAACAGGACTGGAGTAACAAAACGGAGAGGAGTTAGTTCCAGGTAACAGCTTGGACACGGTGTGAGATGTAGCAGAGCATGTGTGTGTGGAGGGGGGGGATTCCTGTGCCAATCCAAAAAGCCCCTCCTCATCCTCTTCTCCTCCTAAGAATTCCCTCTCTTTTCTTCCCTCGATAATGCATATTCCTCCTCAGCCTGGACATTGCACCCTTCCCCCCCTTCTCTCCATCCCCTCTTCCCGCCTTCTCCCCATCCCCTCTTTTCCCCGCTTCTCCCCATCCCCTCTTCCCCCGTTCTCCCCATCCCCTCTTCCCCCGTTCTCCCCATCCCCTCTTCTCCACCTCTCCCCTTTCCCTCTTCCCCCTTTCCCCTCTTCTCCCCATCCTCTTCCCGCCTTCTCCCCATCCCCTCTTCCTGCCTTCTCCCCATCCCCTCCCCCCCCCATCCCCTCTTCCCCACCTCTCCCCCTTTCCCTCATCCCCTCTCTTCCCCCTTTCCCTCATCCCCTCTCTTCCGGCCTTCTCCCCATCCCGTCTTTTCCCCGCTTCTCCCCATCCCCTCTCCCCCCCCATCCCCGTCTCTCCCCATCCCCTCTTCCCCCCATCCCCCCCATCCCCGTCTCTCCCCATCCCCTCTTTCCCCGCTTCTCCCCATCCCCTCTTCCTGCCTTCTCCCCATCCCCTCTTTTCCCCGCTTCTCCCTCCCATCCCCTCTTCCCCCGTTCTCCCCAACCCCCCATCCCCGTCTCTCCCCATCCCCTCTTCCCCACCTCTCCCCCATCCCCTCTTCCCCACCTCTCCCCCTTTCCCTCATCCCCTCTCTTCCTCATTTCCCCCATCCCCTCTTCCCCGCCTTCTCCCCATCCCCTCTTCCCGCCTTCTCCCCATCCCCTCTTCCCGCCTTCTCCCCATCCCCGTCTCTCCCCATCCCCTCTTCCCCACCTCTCTCCCTTTCCCTCATCCCCTCTCCCTCATCCCCTCTTCCCCCGCTTCTCCCCATCCCCTCCTCCCCATCCCATCTTCCCCTTCCCCTCTTCCCCCGTTCTCCCCATCCCCTCTTCCCCCTCTTTTCCCCGCTTCTCCCCATCCTCTTCCCATCCCCTCTTCCTGCCTTCTCCCCATCCCCTCCCCCCCCCATCCCCATCTCTCCCCATCCCCTCTTCCCCACCTCTCCCCCTTTCCCTCATCCCCTCTCTTCCCCCTTTCCCTCATCCCCTCTCTTCCGGCCTTCTCCCCATCCCGTCTTTTCCCCGCTTCTCCCCATCCCCTCTCCCCCCCCATCCCCTCTTCCCCCGTTCTCCCCATCCCCCCCATCCCCGTCTCTCCCCATCCCCTCTTTCCCCGCTTCTCCCCATCCCCTCTTCCTGCCTTCTCCCCATCCCCTCTTTTCCCCGCTTCTCCCTCCCATCCCCTCTTCCCCCGTTCTCCCCAACCCCCCATCCCCGTCTCTCCCCATCCCCTCTTCCCCACCTCTCCCCCATCCCCTCTTCCCCACCTCTCCCCCTTTCCCTCATCCCCTCTCTTCCTCATTTCCCCCATCCCCTCTCTTCCCCGCCTTCTCCCCATCCCCTCTTCCCGCCTTCTCCCCATCCCCTCTTCCCGCCTTCTCCCCATCCCCCCCCATCCCCGTCTCTCCCCATCCCCTCTTCCCCACCTCTCTCCCTTTCCCTCATCCCCTCTCCCTCATCCCCTCTTCCCCCGCTTCTCCCCATCCCCTCCTCCCCATCCCATCTTCCCCTTCCCCTCTTCCCCCGTTCTCCCCATCCCCTCATCCCCCCTCTCCCCCTTTCCCTCATCCCCTCTCTTCCCTCATCCCCCTTTCCCTCATCCCCTCTTTTCCCCATCCCCTCCCCCCCTCCCCATCCATCTTCCCCATCCCTGTCTCTCCCCATCCCCTCTTCCCCACCTCTCCCCCTTTCCCTCTCTCCCCTCTCTTCCCCCTTTCCCTCGACCCCTCTCTTCCCTCATCCCTTCATCCCCTCTCTTCCCCCTTTCCCTCATCCCCACCCCCTCTCTTCCCCCATCCCCTCTCTTCCCCCATCCCCTCTCTTCCCCCTTTCCCTCACCCCACCCCCTCTTCCCCCTTTCCCTCTTCCCTCACCCCCTCTCTTCCCCCTTTCCCTCATCCCCACCCCCCACCCCCTCTCTTCCCCCTTTCCCCCACCCCATCTCTTCCCCCTTTCCCCCACCCCCTCTCTTCCCCCTTTCCCCCACCCCCTCTTCCCCCTTCATTCTCTCTCCTTGTCGGCATGACAAAGTTTATCGCTCCCCTGTGATTCCAGGTTCAAAATACCATGATATAACACACTGTGTGTGGATGGGGGCCACTGTATGCACCAGACCATAGCATGATTATCCTGCCCTCCTGGAGGACGGACACACAGCTCAGTCAGCAACATTTAAAGGAGTAGCAGCAGCAGAACCTCACTCAGAGAGGACGGCAGAGCAGGAGAAGAGCAGATGGTATGGGACACTCTAAATGAGTGTGGTTATTGAAGACAAACACACACACACACACACAAAGCAAAACAAGCACACTGTTCAGACACACGGCAGACAAAGATACATGTTATAAGATCACATTCATTTAAACTTATCTAATGTAATTGCTCCTGACTGATTGACAGAGGAACAGAGGACACATGCTGCCTGTGTGTGTGTGTGTGTGTGTGTGTGTGTGTGTGTGTGTGTGTGTGTGTCTTTCATTAGAGAGATGTTTTAAAGGGGTGGCCATCTTTCATTATTAATGTGTGTGAGGTCACTGGGCCAGGGACCGTGTCTCAGTACTCTCTCTCACCTTGGGATCCAGAGTTAATGTGTATCAGGTCTTCATACACAATCAGAGTGGCAGCTCTCTCTGGTAGCAGCTCCAGACTGAGAGAGGAAAACACTGGAATACACACACGAGTCATTTTTACATTTCATCAGACGCTTGGCGTTGCAAGCACCATGCTCTACCAACTGAGCCACATGGGACCCACCAGTCACTCATTTATTCATCACAATAACCCACCCTGTGGCTCATTTTTATTCTCGCTAATAAAAGAAACTATTGAATTTTGTTTTTCCTCTCAACTTCATGACATATTCTAGACCTAGTGGTTTCTTTATTTTCTAGCATTGTGGTTTGTAAAAACTTTTTTTAATGATCTTACTTGACTAGTTTAAATCTCCAGCTTTCCCTTTTCCATTCTCTGTGATCTACCTCTACTGTTAAAGCCTTGGATGTTGTTTTTCATAGCGCCCTTCCTTTTATCACAGGAAACAGTTGAATTACTCAACACTGTATTCTTCACCAAAAGGTTCTCTGTAGATCACTACAGTCTTTTTGTTTACAAAGCCCTGCTCCACAAACTCCCGACTTACCTTAGCTAACATCACTATTAAAACTTAAAATGACAAGTTCTTAAGGTTGATTAACTCTGGAGACTTCTTTGTTGTCTAGAGAGTTAGGTAAATCAGCCTTTAATTTCCTTGCACTTTACATGTGGAATGATCTACAATACACTTTAAAATGGAAGGAATTGGTGCCTCTAGGTCATTTCAGACGGTTGTTAGGGGACCTTTTTACAGAAGAATGTGTCTGTTTTTATCATTGTGTTTTGCTTTTCGTGTATTGTTGTGCATTTTATTGTGTATATGAATGTGTAGTTTAATGTGTATTGTGGTGCTATACAGGGCTCACCTGGAAGAGAGACCTTGTTCTCAGCATTGACTCCCTGTCTAAATAAAGAGACCTTGTTCTCAGCATTGACTCCCTGTCTAAATAAAGAGACCTTGTTCTCAACATTGACTCCTTGTCTAAATAAAGAGACCTTGTTCTCAGCATTGACTCCCTGTCTAAATAAAGAGACCTTGTTCTCAGCATTGACTCCCTGTCTAAATAAAGAGACCTTGTTCTCAGTATTGACTCCCTGTCTAAATAAAGAGACGCTGGTCTCAGCATTGACTCCCTGTCTAAATAAAGAGACCTTGGTCTCAGCATTGACTATCTGTCTAAATAAAGGCTGAATAAAAATCATAGAGACAAAAGTCCTCCTCTTTCCTCTCTCTGTCACTCCTCCTTTCCTCTCTCTGTCACTCCTAAATTTTCCAGTGCTGATAAGCATGTGTGTGTGAACAGTCTGAAAGTGTTGTGTGAGGATAATGGGGGTGGTCACTTATTATAATAAAGCTGTAATGGGGAACCTTCATTATCCTCACACACCACTTTCAGATTGTTCTCACACACACACACACACACACACACACACACACACTTTACTACTTTGACCTACCGGGCAGTCTGGTGGGTCTCCAGGGGGCGGAATTTGGCACGTAGCCCTGTCTGGTTGCTGTGACAACCAACAGGGTTCCAAGACGGTAGGGAAAACGCAGGTAGGCATTGCCGTCGGCAGCAGAGGTCTCTGTGGTTACAGGGGTGTGGTTTGCGAAGAGCTCGATGGTGGCTCCGCCCAGGGGCTGGTGGGTGCTGGCATCACTCAGGTGAACCTTCAGAGTCACCTCTACACAGAGAGAGTGCGAGAGTTACACACACGGCTAAGCGTCAGTGATGTAAAGTAAGATAAGTTAAAAAAATACTTGAAAGTACTACTTTTTGGGGGTAACTTTTACTTCACTACATTCCCAAACAAAAGAATGTACTTTTTACTCCAAACATGTTTCTTTTTTTTTCTTTTTCTCCCCTTTTCTCCACAATTTTCGTGGTATCCAATCGCTAGTAATTACTATCTTGTCTCATCGCTACAACTCCCGTACGGGCTCCGGAGAGACGAAGGTCGAAAGCCACGCGTCCTCCGAAGCACAACCCAACCAAGCCGCACTGCTTCTTAACACAGCGCGCCTCCAACCCGGAAGCCAGCCGCACCATGGTGTTGGAGGAAACACCGTGCACCTGGCCCCCTTGGTTAGCGCGCACTGCGCCCGGCCCGCCACAGGAGTCGCTGGAGCGCGATGAGACAAGGATATCCCTACCGGCCAAACCCTCCCTAACCCGGATGACGCTAGCCCAATTGTGCGTCGCCCCACGGACCTCCCGGTCGCGGCCGGCTGCGACAGAGCCTGGGCGCGAACCCAGAGACTCTGGTGGCGCAGCTAGCACTGCGATGCAGTGCCCTAGACCACTGCGCCACCCGGGACGCCCTACTCCACACATTTTGACTGACACCCAAAAGTACTCATTACATTTGGAATGCTTAGCAGGACATGAAAATGGTCCAATTCACACACGTATCAAGAGACCATCCTTTGTCTTCATCCCTACTGCCTCTGATCTGGCAGACTCACTAAAATTCACGAAATTCTTCATTTGTAAATGATGTCTGCGTGTTGTACTGTGCCCCTGGCTATCCGTACATTTAAAAAAGAAAATTGTGCCGTCTGGTTTGCTTAATATAAGGAATTTGAAAGGATTTATACTTTTACATTTGATACTTAAGTGTATTTAAAACCAAATACTTTTCCTCAAGTAGTATTTACTGGGTGACTTTCACATTTACTTTCATAGAAAATGACTCAAGTATCTTTACTTTTACTCAAGTATGACTATCGGGTACTTTTTCCACCACTGGTAAGCATGCACAACACAGACTCAGGCTCGTCACTAATTGTCTGTAATTAGTTGGCCTTCAATCTCTAATGAGTCCCATTTGATCTGAAAATGAACCAACTTAGCCGAATGAAGCGTATCAATGCCCAGTTAAACAGAAAATGAATCCTAGAACAGAGCCTATGATATAGCCTAGGTACATACAGTTGAAGTCGGAAGTTTACATTCATCTTAGCCAAATACATTTCAACTCAGTTTCACAATTCCTGACATTTAATCCTAGTAAAATTCCCTGTCTTAGGTCAGTTAGGATCACCACTTTATTTTAAGAATGTGAAATGTCAGAATAATAGTAGAGAATGATTTATTTCAGCTTTTATTTCTTTCATCACATTCCCAGTGGGTCAGAAGTTTACATACACTCAATTAGTATTTGGTAGCATTGCCTTTAAATTGTTTAACTTGGGTGAAATGTTGCGGGTAGCCTTCCACAAGCTTCCCACAATAAGTTGGGTGAATTTTGGTCCATTCCTCCTGACAGAGCTGGTGAAACTGAGTCAGGTTTGTCGGCCTCCTTGCTCACACAACTTTTTCAGGTCTGCCCCCAAATTTTCTATGGGATTGAGGTCAGGGCTTTGTGATGGCCACTCGTTTTTTCAACCACTCCACAAATTTCTTGTTAACTTTTTATGGCTGCGGGGGCAGTATTGAGTAGCTTGGATGAAAGGTGCACAGAGGTGCCCATAGTAAACTGCCTGCTCCTCAGTCCCTGTTGCTAATATATGCATATTATTATTCGTATTGGATAGAAAACACTCTGAAGTTTCTAAAACTGTTTGAATTATGTCTGTGAGTATAACAGAACTCCTATGGCAGGCAAAAACCTGAGAAGTTCCACTTCCTGTTTGAATTTTTTCTGAGGTGGCAGATTTTCAACCAAGCTCTCATTGAAATTACAGCGAGATATTGATGAGTTTTCACTTCCTACGGCTTCCACTAGAGTCAACAGTCAATAGAACTTTGTCTGATGACTCTAATGTGAAGGGGGGCCGAAGGAGACAGGAATTAGTCACCACTGCCACGAGCTGACCATGCTTTCACATGCGCGTTCACATGAGGACCTCCGTTCCACCGCTCATCTGAAGTCAATCTAATTCTCCGGTTGGAACATTATTCAAGATGTATGTTAACAACATTCTAAAGATTGATTCAGTACATCGTTTGACATGTTTCTACTGACTGTTACGGAACTTTTGGACATTTCGTCACGTTATAGTGGACGCGCTGTGACTTTGGAATTGTTTACCAAACGCGCTAACCAAAGTAGCTAATTGGACATAAATAACGGACATTATCGAACAAATCAAGCATTTATTGTGGACCTGGGATTCCTAGGACTGCATTCTGATGAAGTTCATCAAAGGTAAGGAAACATTTATCATGTATTTTCTGGTTTCTGTTGACCCCAACATGGCGACTAATTTGGCTATTGTTCTGAGCTCCGTCTCAGATTATTGCATGATTTGCTTTTTCCGTAAAGTTTTTTTTAAATCTGACACAGCGGTTGCATTAAGGAGAGGTATATCTATAATTCCATGTGTATAACTTGTATTATCATCTACATTTATGATGAGTATTTCTGTTGAAACGATGTGGCTATGCAAAATCACTTGATATTTTTGGAACTAGTGAATGTAACACGCCAATGTAAACTCAGATTTTTTGTTATAAATATGAACTTTATCAAACAAAACATGCATGTATTGTGTAACATGAACTCCTATGAGTGTCATCTGATGAAGATAATCAAAGGTTAGTGAATCATTTTAATTTCTATTTCAGCTTTTTGTGAAAGCTATCTTTCGCTGGAAAAATGGCTGTGCTTATTGTGGTTTGGTGGTGACCTAACATAATCGTTTGTAGTGCTTTCACTGAAAAGCATATTTGAAATCGGACACTTTGGTGGGATTAACAAGATGACCTTTAAAATGATATAAGACACATGTATGTTTGAGGAATTTTAATTATGAGATTTCTGTTGTTTTGAATTTGGCGCCCTGCACTTTCACTGGCTGTTGTCATATCGATCCCGGTAGCGGGATGCAGCCATAAGAAGTTTTAACAAACTATAGATTTGGCAAATCGGTTAGGACATCTACTTTGTGCATGATACAAGTCATTTTTCCAACAATTGTTTACTGACAGATTATTTCACTTATCATTCACTGTATCACAATTCCAGTGGGTCAGAAGTTTACATAGACTAATTGACTGCCTTTATACATCTTGGAAAAATCCAGAAAATTATGTCATGGCTTTAGAAGCTTCTGATAGGCTAATTGACATCATTTGAGTCAATTAATTTCCAAACGCCTGAAAGTACCACGTTCATCTGTACAAAAAATAGTACGCAAGTATAAACACCATGGGACCACGCAGCCGTCATACCGCTCAGGAAGGAGACGCGTTCTGTCTCCTAGAGATGAACGTACTTTGGTACGAAATGTGAAAATCAATCCCAGAACAACAGAAAAGGACCTTGTGAAGATGCTGGAGGAAACAGGTACAAAAGTATCTATATCCACAGTAAAACGAGTCCTATATCGACATAACCGGAAAGGCTGCTCAGCAAGGAAGAAGCCACTGCTCCAAAACCGCCATAAAAAAGCCAGGCTATGGTTTGCAACTGTACATGGGGACAAAGATCATACTTTTTGGAGAAATGTCCTCTGCTCTGATGAAACAAAAATAGAACTGTTTGGCCATAATGAACATCATTATGTTTGGAGGAAAAAGGGGGAGGCTAGCAAGCCGAAGAACACCATCCCAACCGTGAAGCACGGGGGTGGCAGCATCCTGTTGTGGTGGTGCTTTGCTGCAGGAGGGACTGGTGCACTTCACAAAATAGATGGCATCACGAGGTAGGAAAATGATGTGGGTATATTGAAGCAACATCTCAAGACATCAGTCAGGAAGTTAAAGCATGGTCGGAAATGGGTCTTCCAAATGGACAATGACCCCAAGCATACTTCCAAAGTTATGGCAAAATGGCTTAAGGACAACAAAGGCAAGGTATTGGAGTGGCCATCACAAAGCCCTGACCTCAATCCTATAGAACATTTGTGGGCAGAATGGAAAAAGCGTGTGTGAGCAAGGAGGCCTACAAACCTGACTCAGTTACACTAGCTCTGTCAGGAGAAATGGACCAAAATTCACCTAACTTATTCTGGGAAGCTTGTGGAAGGCTACCTGAAACATTTGACCCAAGTTAAACAATTTAAAAGGCAATGCTACCAAATACTAATTGAGTGTATGTAAACTTCTGACCCACTGGGAATGTGATGAAAGAAATAAAAGCTGAAATAAATCATTCTCTACTATTATTCTGACATTTCACATTCTTAAAATAAAGGGGTGATCCTAAATGACCTAAGTCAGGGAATGTTTACCTGGATTAAATGTCAGGAATTGTGAAAAACTGAGTTTAAATGCATTTGGCTAAGGTGTATGTAAACTTCCGACTTCAACTGTATATATACACAGTAGTCCATAAAGGAGTCAGGATAAGCTTTCTGACTCAGTCACATTTGACATTGGCAGCCAATCACAGCGAGTGGCCAAAAGCATATTTCCTGGTTACCAGCCAATAGCGAGGCTCTGTCAAAACAATGGGCCCTTTTGCTGTTTCTTGATGCCTGAGGAAGGAATTCGCTGAGCACACCTTTATTACTGTCATACACTTTCCTGGAAACTGCTGAATAACATACTTCCATTAAACCATTAACTCTGTTGGATAGCAGAGCATTGTAAAGCTGCCCCCCCCCCCCCCCCCCCCCCACCACACACACACACACACACACACACACACACACACACACACACACCTAGTTCATGCAGTGCCAGAGCTAAACTGGGACAGAGCAACAACCCATTCTCTCAAGTGGAACACCCACACTGGCCAAGCTTATCTAGGCTAGACCTTTGATAGGGTCCTATAAAATCTGTAGAATTAAAAAAATATATATTATAATTTCAACTTTATTTAACCAGGTAGGCCAGTTAATGACAACTGCAACCTGGCCAAGATAAAGCAAAGCAGTGCAACAAACAACAGAGTTACACATAGGATAAACAAAAGTACAGTCAATAACACAATAGAAAATCTATATACAGTGTGTGCAAATGGAGTAAGGAGGTAAGGCAATAAATAGGCCATAGTAGCAGAGCAATTACAATTTAGCAAATTAACACTGGAGTGATAGATGTGCAGATGATGATGTGCAAGTAGAAATACTGGTGTGCAAAAGAGCAAAAAGTAAATAAAAACAATATGGGGATGAGGTAGGTAGTTAGGTGATTGATTCTGTTTATGTTTTCCCCCCAAATTCCATTTGTTTTTCCAGGTTTCTGTTTCCCCCTGTTTTTTCCGGTTCACTCTCAAAATTGCACTTTTTTAATAGAAAAACCAAATAAATCAGAGGTCTGGGATTTTTTGGTGGAAATTAGGATTTTTGGGTGTAGATAACCTTTAATTCCAGTGAGCACCTAAGGTTTTTTGTAGCCACATGTGATGGTAGAGTTTACAAAACAAATACCCACTGGGTTGATGAAATAATCCTAATGTTATTCTGCCAGCTCAGCATAGGATACTTAGTAGTTAACATTTCATTGAGAAGTTTTTTGGGAGCCTTTCCATCTACCAGAAGACTGTTTTCATTAGCATCATCGCTAACCGCTACACAAAGTGGTAGCTGCACGCACCGCACATACACAGACAGGGGTATTCTGGAATGGGAGACAGATGGTGAAACCCCAAGTTTCACAAGAGAAATCCAAGTATTTAGAACACTTTAGTTTCAGTGAGCGTGAGTTAACCTTGGCAAGGGAACACTCACCTTTGCCCAGGCCAGAACGCTAACCTTTACCACTGTGGCGAAAGGCACTGAGCATGAGTCAAACGGTGTGAGTCAGTGAGACAGAGAGAGAGGACAACCAGAAAAAGAGAGCTAGACCTTTAAAAACAGAGTATGCACACACACACATTTTGCGTGGGTGCGTGTGCACGTATACGACACAGGAGTAAGTAGATAGTGTAATAGCAGAGAGATGCCGGTCCGGGGCGGCAGCGTAGCCTAGTGGTTAGAGCGTTGGACTAGTAACCGGAAGGTTGCAAGTTCAAATCCCCGAGCTGACAAGGTACAAATCTGTCGTTCTGTCCCTGAACAGGCAGTTAACCCACTGTTCCTAGGCCGTCATTGAAAATAAGAATTTGTTCTTAACTGACTTGCCTAGTTAAATAAAGGAAAAAAATAAAAAAAAAAAAAAAAAATTCAGCTTGTTTCATAAAGGAGCTTGGCTAACAGCTTAACGGTGACTTGGTACCAACACTAAACAAATGTCTGGTCTGGCAGGTTATGTAAACAACAGTAATGTGTGCTAATGGCTAACAAGGATACTTTAGCCATACTTCATCAATGAAATAACTAGCAGCTCAGTCTAGTACAGTCACCTACAGCAAGAGGAACACTTAATTTCATCAACTCAAGAGACACACCTTCCTCATCTCTCTGCTATTACACTATCTACTTACTCCTGTGTCGTATACGTGCACACGCACCCACGCAAGCACACCCTCTCACACACACCCCCTCTCACACAAACACACACCCTCTCACACAAACACACACCCTCTCACAAACCCTCCCCCCCCCCCCCCCCCCTCTCATCTACATGTCCTCTTGTGGCAGACGCTTGTCTCCGTGATAAGGGGAGTGGTGTCTGATCATTGGCCCTTAATTAAGGCTGAAAGGGTGTGCCCCTCCCCCCATACCGTACATACACATCCTTTACCCTTACATAGACACACCCACACTTACCCCGTCCCCCAACCATGCTCTCCCCCCACTCATCTCCCCAGGCTGGATGATTATTCAGGTAACAGACACAGTGACACACAGAGGGTCAGACAGATACAGACTACTACAGATTCTCTATCTAGGTTGCCCAAAAATATCACTTACCAAACTAGTTGCAACAAACATTTTAAGTTTCACTGTAGTGGGTCTTTTAAGGGTAGTGAAAATATGCGCGTTCCCACAACACAGAGGTCGGGGAGAGGGAGGTATTTAAATGGTGCATCACTTCCTGTCCCAGTGTTCCGTCCTTCTTTAGGGGTACCAGCTGTGCTCACTCTGAAGAGCTCCCCTGGGAGACTGGCACGCACACACACACACCTCGCCATTCTGATCCAATAAATCTCTGGTGACATCATCCTTATACAGGCTACAGCCCTCTGAAAAAAGTGCATCGCAAAAACACACACACGCATGTAGGAAGAGAAATGTTGTGTTTCAGCAGCCCTGTTAAACCAGTCGTTCTCTCAGTAACTGCCTCTCGGTCGGTCTGTCTGTGTGCCATATGGAGGATAAAGGCAAAGGGAGTTTTTGCTGACCTGATGCTGAGATCTACCACCAACTAGCCCAAGCAACAGCAGCCAGAGCAGCAGGGCGCGTGTGAGACAGACATTATGGGTGTGAGAGGTAGAGCCAGTGTGTATCATTATGTTTGTGTGAGTGTGTGCAGATGTTATTGAACAGACCCTGCTGTGAGGTAGAGGGAGTTGGACATCATCACTGAGCCATAATAATGGCAGGAGGACAGTAGCATCCTCTGTCTGTGGCTACTAGCGGTTCTGATGGAGGGCTACTGCTATCAAAGGTCAACTGGTTGTGCTTATGGTATCCATGGTCAGTGGTTATTAAACTGTCAGATCTGGTCCTAGATACTGTTAACTCCTGGTGTGTGTACCGGTTCAACCCCTGCTGGTGATTTCTCCCCCAGCTCAACGCAAACACACAAAAATGTAATAGGATAGGAATAATCCACCACAACATCTTTAACATAACCTACCAAATTCTCTCTTTAAAATATCCTGATCAATATTCCAGTACAGTAAATGAGTAGGCAGAGATTACAGTATAGAGAGTATAATCCCCTCAACTCTGCAGGAGAGGAGAGAGGGGGGCTTTCTTTGATACCATCACAACCTTTCAAACTCCTCCTTGGCGCACTAGGAAACTACAGTGTTCTGTGTTCTACGAAAATAAATCCTTTGAGTCATCTCATTAATATTTTGGGGATTCCCCATCTCTCTCCATTTCTGCTCTTATTAGGTCTATTTATCGTACTCTCTCCATTTCCTTCATCGCTTCCTGGTTTTGTGTGTATAAAGACGTGGGGATCGAGCATGATAGACTACTTTGTTTTCGAAGAGGTCTTGTTTCAGAATAAGGGGTGCTGGTGTTGTTCTGTCTCTCTGTGGCATGGCGCCCCAATCTGGGTTAGGGTGGAGAAACTCGCAGAAAACATACTCAGGTACAGTGTGGATTTATATGAAACCTTCACTTTCAGTGACACAAACAATGGAAACTGATTTGAAGGTATGTTTGAAGCTTTTCATTCCAAAACACTATTTATCCATTTTCAGAAATGTTGGTAAATTATATTTATTTTGGTTTAAAGAACTTCTGGCAGACAAGTTTGTTTGAAACTTATCACTAAATTGTATGTCTCTCTGAAATGAAACGATCACATTTAGTTTTAAAACAAGATATATCCACCTCACTCACTGAGAAAAAAGTAGCACTGCAAGGTTTTACACAGTCTGTGACAAATATATATACTGCTCAAAAAAATAAAGGGAACACTTAAACAACACAATGTAACTCCAAGTCAATCACACTTCTGTGAAATCAAACTGTCCACTTAAGAAGCAACACTGATTGACAATAAATTTCACATGCTGTTGTGCAAATGGTATAGACAAAAGGTGGAAATTATAGGCAATTAGCAAGACACCCCCAATAAAGGAGTGATTCTGCAGGTGGTGACCACAGACCACTTCTCAGTTCCTATGCTTCCTGGCTGATGTTTTGGTCACTTTTGAATGCTGGCGGTGCTTTCACTCTAGTGGTAGCATGAGACGGAGTCTACAACCCACACAAGTGGCTCAGGTAGTGCAGCTCATCCAGGATGGCACATCAATGCGAGCTGTGGCAAGAAGGTTTGCTGTGTCTGTCAGCGTTGTGTCCAAAGCATGGAGGCGCTACCAGGAGACAGGCCAGTACATCAGGAGACGTGGAGGAGGCCGTAGCAGGGCAACAACCCAGCAGCATAACCGCTACATCCGCCTTTGTGCAAGGAGGAGCACTGCCAGAGCCCTGCAAAATGACCTCCAGCAGGCCACAAATGTGCATGTGTCTGCTCAAACAGTCAGAAAACAGACTCCATGAGGGTGGTATGAGGGCCCGACGTCCACAGGTGGGGGTTGTGCTTACAGCCCAACACCGTGCATGACGTTTGGCATTTGCCAGAGAACACCAAGATTGGCAAATTCGCCACTGGCGCCCTGTGCTCTTCACAGATGAAAGCAGGTTCACAAGCACATGTGACAGACGTGACAGAGTCTGGAGACGCCGTGGAGAACGTTCTGCTGCCTGCAACATCCTCCAGCATGACCGATTTGGCGGTGGGTCAGTCATGGTATGGGGTGGAATTTCTTTGGGGGCCACACAGCCCTCCATGTGCTCGCCAGAGGTAGCCTGACTGCCATTAGGTACCGAGATGAGATCCTCAGACCCCTTGTGAGACCATATGCTGGTGCGGTTGGCCCTGGGTTCCTCCTAATGCAAGACAATGCTAGACCTCATGTGGCTGGAGTGTGTCAGCAGTTCCTGCAAGAGGAAGGCATTGATGCTATGGACTGGCCTGCCCGTTCCCCAGACCTGAATCCAATTGAGCACATCTGGGACATCATGTCTCGCTCCATCCACCAACGCCACGTTGCACCACAGACTGTCCAGGAGTTGGCGAATGCTTTAGTCCAGGTCTGGGAGGAGATCCCTCAGGAGACCATCCGCCACCTCATCAGGAGCATGCCCAGGCGTTGTAGGGAGGTCATACAGGCACGTGGAGGCCACACACTCTACTGAGCCTCATTTTGACTTGTTTTAAGGACATTACATCAAAGTTGGTAGTGTGGTTTTCCACTTTAATTTTGAGTGTGACTCCAAATCCAGACCTCCATGGGTTGATAAATTTGATTTCCATTGATAGTTTTTGTGCGATTTTGTTGTCAGCACATTCAACTATGTAAAGAAAAAAGTATTTAATAAGATTATTTAATTCATTCAGATCTAGGATGTGTTATTTTAGTGTTCCCTTTATTTTTTTGAGCAGTGTATATATATATATATATATATATTTTTTTTTTAAATCAGACCCACTGCAGTCAAAAAAAAATCCTGTGTTTTGTATTACATTTCCAAACTATAAAAGTTGGAATAATATTATGAAATTGTGAAAAATATGATAGTGCCATTTTAGTGTAAGAGCAAAAACATCAGCCTGTTTTGGTGGAATGGAGTTTCGAGCTGCCTGCTGGAGGTCATTTTGCAGGGCGCTGGCAGTGCACCTCCTTGCACAAAGGCGGAGGTAGCGGTCCTGCTGCTGGGTTGTTGCCCTCCTACGGCCTCCTCCATGTCTCCTGATGTACTGGCCTGTCTCCTGGTAGCGCCTCCATGCTCTGGACACTACACTACGCTGACAGACACAGCAAACCTTTTTGCCACAGCTCGCATTGATGTGCCATCCTGGATGAACTGCACTACCTGAGCCACTTGTGTGGGTTGTAGACTCCGTCTCATGCTACCACTAGAGTGAGAGCACCGCCAGCATTCAAAAGTGACCAAAACATCAGCCAGGAAGCATAGGAACTGAGAAGTGGTCTGTGGTCACCACCTGCAGAATCACTCCTTTTTTGGGGGTGTCTTGCTAATTGCCTATAATTTCCACCTTTTGTCTATTCCATTTGCACAACAGCATGTGAAATTTATTGTCAATCAGTGTTGCTTCCTAAGTGGACAGTTTGATTTCACAGAAGTGTGATTGACTTGGAGTTACATTGTGTTGTTTAAGTGTTCCCTTTATTTTTTTGAGCAGTGTATATAGCTAGCTATGTGTCGTCTGTCTGCCTCCATATATATAGCTAGCTATACGTGAGGAGAGGAGCGAAGAGAAGAAGCCCTCAGTATCAACAAGAGCCCCAGGGAGGGTCTGAAGGTTAGACTGGGTCAGAGAGAGAGACAGAGAGAGAGAAACAGAGAGAGACAAACAGAGGGGTGGGGGGGGTCAATCAAAATACTGAGTTGAGATGCTCAGAAGGCATCAATCATTTTCGCTACGGAACTTAATACGCATCTACGTCATGTGTTGACATCACGTGAAAGTTGGGGACACTTAATATTTAGTTACACAGACAGACAGGGACACACAAATTAGTCTAATAAATTACTCTTTGGTTAGGGTCTCACACAACTACGCGCACACACTCAGTCACAGCAATATGATTAACAAACAAAATTAGAATGAAAACTGATGCAGCAACACACAGAGCTGCACAGTTCTCCAAACAAAGTAGTGTGTGTGTGAGAATAAGTGAGTGAGTACATGAGAGAAACAGATGCAGCTAGTCTTGGAAGCACTCTTCTCTTTAAAAAAGCGAAGCTTTGGAGTGGCTGAATTAAATACATCTGCAGCGATTCTAACTACGCTTTACAGTGTGTGTGTGTATTGCCATTTCACTCATGTCTGTAACAATGAATAAAACCACAGAATGATACAAATAGGTTCGCTGGGCCCAGCCTAAACCATTTCCAGCACTGCCCCCAATTCAGCTCCATCTCAGCAGGAGGCTGTGAAGGAAGAGGCAGTGAAGCAAAAGCCACCTGTCATATACTGCCTTTCACTCATTTATGAGAGATGGTGGTGTGTGTGAGATTCCTCCTCCCACTCACATCTGCAGCATCTAGCTTATAATCATGTCTGGAGGAATCTACTGCATACGTGGTCAAATTCATACACAAAATGCATGAACATTCTCTCTCGTGGAATACTGCTGGTCTGAAAACAATCCATTACACAATGATACATTGCATCAAAAGAACATGCTCAAATTACGTTTCCACCTCATCTGAATAAGGACAAGTAAAACATGTTTTAGCTAAGGCTTGCACCAAAATTATCCATTACAATTGAGAGGCTGCAGAAGAACTTAGCATCAACTAACGTTAGCTACAGTATCTAACTAGCTAACGTTAGCTAGCCTCTTGCCAACAACATGCAATATCAGCTAGGTATAGTTAGGTAAGATGGTGCGGTGTTTTTGTTTCAGTTGAGGACACGTTGTGAGACACAGAAGCACTTCAAACCATTCAAATGATATAATACCTTGGCTAAATGAAACATGAACAACCACAGAGAGATAACGGATGTATACAGTTTCATGGCTGAAAAAGCCTGCCAAATTAACGTTAACGTTATATAACTAGCCAATTGAAAAGCTAACTAACGCTGCTAGATAACTATCTAAAGTTAGCACATAATAAGCCATCAACGCCAAGTTATCGCTAGCTATACAAGTAGCTAGCTAGCAAGACGAACATATTGGGCATAACATCTCACAAGTACTTTGAATAAAACGAACCATTTGTATCAACTACCTACCTTTAAGAGCGTTGTCATCATGCAGGGTTTTGGTTACCGCTTTCCACACATTGCATCCCAAAAGACAGAGAACTATCGCTGCGGTCCTGCTCAAAACCCCGACCCTCATCATTGCGGATGTCACACACAAAAATTGTTGAAATAAATATAAAATATTGGCTGGCTACATCAATGTATTGTAAAACACACACATGTACATCGGGCAAGACTCCATATTTTGTAGGATTAGCGTCCCCTCTATTTTCCCCTTCAGTATGTTCAGTTCTTCATCCCACTCCTCCTGCTGCTCGGTCGGTTCTTTTTTTTTTTTTTTAAAGAAAGAAAGTCACTAAAGCCAGGGCGGCCCCACGTTAACTATTCCGACACCAGACGCTCCCCCAACAGGCGCCTACCAGAATCATGTGTGGGGTTTGACCGCCATCTTCAGGCGACTCACTGAAGTGGTTGTCTGACCACCGCAAGTTAACACGTTGAAGAGTTGACTGCTTTATGATGATAGTCTATATTTGTTTTTAATTAACCATAATAACTCACCCAAACATTTTTGATCTGAAACAATACTGATGAAAAACGCCATTTAACCAGAGATGTAATTCCTACCCGCCACTAAAAACTATACTGTCCACTAGCACTGAGCAATTACTGCTTTTTGAGGTCGGTTCGGTTTCAGTTCGATTATTAATACATTACGTTACATACGATTTCGATAGATTTTTCAAACATGAAATGCACTATGCATTATATGGGTTGAATGTTGTAACAACACAGAATAAAACAATTAATACAAGTCCCATGATGGTAGTGACTGCCAATTAATGCTATTTAGCCCTCATTTATTGACATTACTTTAATAAAATATCACTGTTTTTAAACAAACCATAGAACGCTGGTTGAAATGTCAGTTCAATCCACCAGAAAATAATGAATAAATAGGCCTATTACAACAAATATTATGGCTAAAGTCAAATATACTAATTGATTTAAAAAAATATTATTTGGCATTATTCTTTTTACAAATTGTATAATAATTGTTGAAGGATATCATAAATACCACTGGTGGAGTTATGTCACATGTGCAGCTAACAAAAAGTAAATGGGATGGTTTTCAGAGATTGGTGGGAGGGGTTGAGGGTAGCTGAAGGGTGGGACTAAAAAATATATATATGTATGACTAATGTAAAATATACTGTGTCCGTAATATGTTTATAGTATGTATAAGCTAGAAGTAGAAGCCTAAGTATTGTTGTCCATTAATATACTCCAATTAGGGGAGGGGTGGTAGAGTTAAGGGAAAAGAATACAATAAAATGTTTGTAATTTAAAAAAAAATGGGGAATTGGAATTTATGCAGACAATTACATTGAAAGAACCAACAATCTATCTGCAATATTAAAGCTGACCTACCCCTAAAAATAACAAATAGATGGTCATGAAGGAGAGGAGACAAGGAAAGGAGGAGAGGAGACTATTAAAGGAGAATTCTGAAGAATGTTGACCACTAGACCAGACCTGCCTGAGGGTCACATAGACCTGGGAGAGTTTGTCTTTAAATGTATAACAAAGGAAGACAAGGAATCTGCTTTTACTGTAGGAGCCAGACTGGGTAACCTGCATGTTTGGTTAATTAGGTGTGTATCTGGTTTTACTCTCTGATGGGTGTGTTCTGTATAGCGTTCCAATTCTTCTCACAGCAGTGTATGGCTCCACAGCTCAGTAGTTAGAGCATTTGTCTTGTAAACCAGGGGTCGTGAGTTCGATTCTCACTGGAGCCTTGATTTTGACTCTACCTTCTGTGACATTCATCTGAAACTTTTACACAAGGTAGGAGTTACCATTTCTCTCGCTCTATACAGCAGAAACTTCTAAATGTGACAACAAACTGACAATATCTCCCTGCAAAAATAGTTCTCTGCAGTACAACTACTGTAAGAGACATTGCCAAACAAACTGAGGATACGATTCCACGTTTGCCGATTCTGTCCTGGGCCGCCCATCATGATTAAAAAAGGGCTGAAACTAGAGACAGTAGCAGAGGTCATTGACGCATGTTGCATGTTGAAAGAATAACAACTTTAACTAGAACTTTTCCTTATATTAACTGTAAGATAAAAGTTGTATTTAAATCCAAACTGGTTTTCCAGCAGATTAGTTACAATGACCCATGTACAAGAATAGACCTTTTCCCTTTATTGATATTGCAACCTCTCACTTTCGGTTATTTGAAAATGAAATCATCTCCAGAATATCACTGTTTTTAAACAAGCCATAGAACACTGGTTGCAATTTCAGTTTAATCCACCAGAAAAGAATGAAGAAATAGGCCAATTACAACAAATATTATGGATAAAGTCAAATATACTAATTGATTAAAAAAAACATTATTTTGGTATAATTATTTTTACAAATTGTATAATAATTGTTGAAGGATATCATAAATACCACTGGTGGAGTTATGACACATGTGCAACTAACAAAAAGTAAATGGGATGGTTTTCAGAGATTGGTGGGAGGGGTTGAGGGTAGCTGAAGGGTGGGACTAAAAATAAATAAAAGAATATGACTAATGTAAAATATACTGTGTCCGTAATATGTTTATAGTATGTATAAGCTAGAAGTAGAAGCCTAAGTATTGTTGTCCATTTAAGTATGGCAACTTGGTATGAACTTTGAACTCTTAATCACTAAAGAAGTGCTACCCCCTCCGCCCGCTAAACGTGGGCTAGGAGAGGATGGACAGAGTATCCATTCTACCACGCTCCAGTTCACCACTAGACAGTCTACAGAGGACCAGAGATCCATGCTGGACCACCCGGCCTCCCATCTACGAACAATCTACCGAAGCGCAGCTCAGAGTAAATATTTTTAGCATTCTCCTTTTTCAAATGGGCGGTTATTTAGAATGCATAAGATACTGTATTTACGATAGCATAGCTGCCTACGGCCCGATAGAGACACAAAACCTTTTTTGCTCCTCAGTCTTCCCGCTCTTTCACTCAAACCCAACCCCCTCTCTTTGTGTAACCAGCCGTCGTATCTGTTCCGTCCGCTAGGGACGTTTTCCTTTATGACATAATTTGTAATCAATGTATGATACATTCTGTGCATATGTAATTCTGTGGGATTATTTAGGTATTTAGTAAATAAATAATTAAACCAAATTTTGTATTGCTGATTCAACTTGTTAGCCAGGGTTCATGAAGATAATCAAGAATGTACAACTTTCAGATGAGACTGAATAAGGTGAGGATTAAATATTGACTGCTACTGATGTAAAAGATTACTAGGTCTTTAAGAGTTTATTCGGAAGATAACAGCTCTATAAACATTATTTCGTGGTGTCCCGACTTTCTAGTTAATTACATTCACCTGATTAGCTTAATCAGGTAATGATTTTATAGAATAGCATGTCATGTCACTTAATCCGGCATAGCCAAAGACACGACCGTACATTTTCATTAACTGTCATTTTCGTTAACTGTTCCTCCATCTTGTGCTAACGTCAGTTGTTTTTAAATCTTGGCTGCAATAGTTAATATTTTTTTCTAAGTGTTTGTCAGTTGGGTATGCTCTCTGCAAGGTTTTGTTACTTATCATATGAACATCGTTTTCTGACTCAAATAAAATTCCCTTAAGGTTTCAAATTTTAAATGATAGAGAATGTGTTTTGTTAAAATACTAATAACCTTGGTGAAAATGTTTCTCACCTCTCTTTGCTCTTGAGAAGAATAAAACAATATGTCAACTTATTATTATCACTGCTTCAGAGTCTCCTTGTATGTTTACCACCCAACCGTAAAATGAAGAAATGTTAGTTCAGAGGCCTGGGAGTTCGGTTTAGTCTAGTTGACAACCTTGTTAACAAAAACCCTTTAATCAAAGCAATGAGACAAAAAAAATACAGAAGGGGAAAAAAGTAACAATAGTTGTGCTCTGTACATACCTACATGTGTGTGATTGAATTACATATTAAAAAGGTTTTGAAAAGGCTTGTCAAATATAAAGTATGGAAGTGAATTCATCATCTTTACTTGACTTAAAAATAGTAAATTATAGAAGAGCTAACAAAGAATGTGTGATAAAGTAAAGATTGTCCTTGCTGAAGATATCATATAGAAGTATGATGAGATAAACTATGCAAATAGTTTACTATACATTACAGTCAATGACTCAGTTGCACTGGCTTCCATTGATGAGGAGGAATGTTCCAGTAACCACCCCCAGCAGCCCCTGAGTCAGGCCCACTCCAGAGATACAGCAGGACTAGCACCGGACCCACTCAATTTAGGTTCTGGAGGATAGGAGGACACATTTCATCCATGTTTAATTTCACATGCTCAAATACTTCAGTATATCATTAATTTATAAATTAATGGAAATCAAATCGCCTGAATACAACATCCATACATTAATAGATTAATAGAACTTGCTCCCCCGTATCTCTCACCCCAGAACCTGTTGGGAGTGTATAGTCCCACGGTCACTCCCTCAGTCACCTCCAGGTCGTTCCTGGTCCATCTGACTCTGACAGGCAGGGTTAGAAATGATTCACAAAGCAGATGAGGGATAGCTCCTTAGCTCCTTCCCAGATCCACCTCATCCTCTGGGTACAGAACAACCTCAGGGGGCAGTAAATGAGGCTGAATGAACTGTTTCGCTGACAGACAAGGCTCCGCTGATAGCAAGGTGTAGCAGTTGTAAGGTGTTGGGACTCTTCTGTTGGGAGAGCTTAATGTAGGCCCTAACAGTTTTGTGGGCACCGTTTGTCACTGTTATAGTGCAATTAATGTACTGTTTAGTGTTGTGTTGTGTAGTGGCTTTGCTGGCATGCATCCCACATTTTTGTTTTTTGTTTGCCCCACCAAGATTTACATGCTAAAATCACCACTGTGTGAAATGCAGTTCCCTATCACAACTGGCAGCACTGCCGTAGCTTGCCTAACTCATCCGACGGTGATACCTTGGTTATACAGTCTGAAACAAAGCACTGAAAAAAAATTACAATTGCCTCTCAGGACCTCTACAAGCCAGAATGTTCAATAAAATCACATTTGAACTTACTCTACTGGTTGTCTGTGTGATTGGTCCTTTTCAAATCAAATCAAATCAAAGTTTATTTGTCACATGCGCCGAATACAACAGGTGAATACAACACCTTACAGTGAAATGCTTACTTACAGGCTCTAACCAATAGTGCAAAAAAGGTATTAGGTGAACAATAGGTAGGTAAAGAAATAAAAACAACAGTAAAAAAGACAGGCTATATACAGTAGCGAGGCTATAAAAGTAGCGAGGCTACATACTGACACCGGTCAGTCAGGCTGATTGAGGTAGTATGTACATGTAGATATGGTTAAAGTGACTATGCATATATGATGAACAGAGAGTAGCAGTAGCGTCTTTTGTCTCTCTAAATTTGACAAAAATGTACAGCTAGCTAGCACTGCAGTGCATAAAATATGGTGAGTAGTTTTCTCAAAGAGAAAGACAATAGTTGATCAGTTTTGAACAAATAAAGAAGAAATAGAGAGAGGGAAAGAGATAGAAAGAGAGATTTCATAATTTTTTCCCACTTTCAGTTTCACAAACTTAGCTAGCAAATGCAGCTAGCTAGTTTAGCCTACTCAAACACCCTGCTCAAATAGAGCGATGCTATGTTAGCTAGCTGGCTATAAATATCCAACACAACACTGGAACTCTTCCAAGTCAAGGTAAGCTTTTGGTTTTACAAATGTTTTGCCACCGGGGCCTGCCGGTTTAACTGCTAAACTGCTTACTGACTATACACTGTAATGTTGCTGCATAATTGTAGCGGGATACTAATGCGTTAGTTATATTGGGCTATGTTGACTATGATGTTACTTTAGCTAATATGGTGACAACTATATAAGTTGTGTGTAGCGGTTATGATATGGTTTGGCTTGGAAAGGTTTTTTCACCTGGTCACATACAGCTGATGTGTTGTGCAAAGAAGTCCACAAATGAAGGGGAGAGTGCATAGATGCGAGAAGGAATACAACGTGGGTGCTATGAAAGTGAACTGTGTTTATGGGTGATCATGGGTGTATTCATTCCACCGATTCTGTTAAAAAAAAATCTTAAACAGAAGCAAACAGAACGAAACAGGGTGAAACATTCCTGAATTTGTCCAATAGAAACCCTTGTTTGCAACTGTTGGACTAATTATTACACCCTAGATCCGCTAGATGTAGGCAAGAGTGTGCAAGGCGGTATTGAATGTGTCACTGTCTGTCCATGTCGACCTGTGTGCACCTGCGTTGTAAACTTTCATTCATAGGCTAGGTTGAAACAACCTCATGATGGGTATAGGGAAAATTAGAGTATCATGTAGGAGTCTAAACCTATCAATGTTAGATTGAACTGGGTGAATGGAATATGAATGACAGTCATCCAATATACTATAATAGAAAAAAGGCCATGCTCATGAAGAAAAAAATTGTCCTCCCCAGTTTAAACTGCACCAACCGTGATAACATGTCCTTTATAAATAAAAACACGTTAAAAAACATAGCCTACTGTTGAGATCATGATGGAAGTGTGTGAGCTGTAGCAAGCGGTAGGCTATAACTGCTATGGTAAACGTTTAGCCTACCTATTGAACTACAGACAAGAAAATAAACTCGGAAAATAACCAGCGACTACCTACAGACAGGGGCGAAAATCTGAGATCAACCTTGGAGGGGACAATTACATTAAATTTTCTCAAGAGCAATTCCTGAGGGGGACACCAAAAGTAGTGCTGTAACACATAGCATACGTTGTTAAATGTATATTGAGGAACCATAATTCCTACAACTGGATAATTGATAGGTACAGTAGTTAACTGAAGGGTTTTCCCAACTTGTTCAAATGTTTAAATCATTATAATTCTACTACTAATAATAGTTATAGCAGTGCTCCTTACCAGTCCAGTATGTATGCAGGTATTCGTACTTACAACCAGCAATATCAAGAAAGGTCAGTAGGTGACAATGGTACTGTACACTGTATGGGTGTAGTTTTCATAAATACAATGAACATGGTGTGATCACATCTAAAAGAATCTCCATTGAGAACCATCACAAAGTTGGTCTCCGTATTGAATTGACCTTTTAATTTGACTTTTTCTGATACATTTATATAGTCATTAAATATGTCCACCTGGCCTGAGTCTACAATATCTTTGCAAGAACAAAAAGCTTAAAATAAGTACAGTTCTAAAAGCAAAATAACTACTTCAATGAAAAACTCAAATAAATCAACCAAAATATCCTTCAGTCAGTGTCTCAACTCTTCAAACAGCAGCTATGGACAAGTATGTCGCACAAAGTATGCAATTTTAAATACAATAACATGAAATAAATCATTTGTAAGTGTACTAAAAACTACTAAACAAAAGAACAACTATGAATTACACCATGGGTTCTCAAACAGGGGTCCATGGACTAATTGCAAGGGGTCCGTGAAATAAAAAAGTGTAATGAATGTAGTCAGTACCACAAGGTTTCCAGTAAGTTTACATATAATATAAAGGGGGTGGAGGTCCCTGAGGACCGCTCAAAACCTTGCCTGCCTTGCCTCAAAATATGCAGGGGTTCCAGTACCCCAAAAAGGTTGAGAACCACTGCTATACACACTACTGAACAAAAGAACCGAGCATATGTTTGCGGGTTTCCTCAACAACACATCAGTTGGCACTTTCGCATTGCCCTCGCCTGTTGTCTCCGACACCCTGTATAGCCCAATAAGCTCCTTGTGAGGGACAAGGTCATGGTCAACATAACGCAGACAGACATTCTCCTGTTCAGCACCAGAGACATCTTGAGTACCATCAACAATTAATGAAAATTGTACAATCGGAAGAGACCTAATCTCAGCTGCAATGCCTCGAATGACTATTGGCCATGATGTTCAGAATTTCATTCTGTGCTTTGGGGCCTGTGTACATTGTGGTACGCTCTGTTAACCACTTCAGTAAAATGGGATCATCCTCTTCTGCCCTAAGTTTCGAAATCTGGTATAAATTCCCACTGTCATCCGTGTGGCCTCTAAAGGCTTGTCCCTGTCTTACTACATGCCGCACCGAACTAACAATTTTCATCAAGCAATGCCTTGCGTCATCCTGCTGTTTACCCCACGCGCTGGACATAACTGGACACTGATTGGATTTAGCTGGTGTGCTGTTACAATTACAAAGTGGCGGTGGGTTTGGCAATTTTGATGTGCTGTGAATTTTTCAATGCCTTTTCTCCAGTTCCTAAATCCTGCACTAACGAAGGCAGCATCAGCTCTTTGGCCAAAAGATGGCTGGCTTGAAAACCCTTGGCTACAGTGAAAACACAACACTCCTTTTATTGATGGATTATAATGTAGCCAGGGGAAATCGCGAAACCATCTCTCTTGAAACGTCAACACTCTGTTGGCAAGAGTTTGCGGTTCTATAAATTGTGGGTGTGGCTGATATGGTTTTGTGCCATCACTGTGGTAACTGGACAATGCTGTGCCACTGTCCCCTATATTGGTGCTGCTGGCAACAAGGGTGACACTTGGTCCTGCCGTGGCTGTGACACTGTCCTCTGAAGTCTCTCTCCCTGGCTCTTTCCCTTTCACCACCCTAACTGACTCAGTCTGTCTCCTAGAAAATAAATAAGGTGTTTGCCGTACTCCTAACTACCGGTACCCAAAACTACACAATTAATCACAACAGCAATACCATTGCCGTAAACTGGTGACTAAACTAAGATTTGTTTAAGTTGAGAGTGGGGGTATCCATGGCATTTTCCAATTATGTCCCTATTTTACAAGTCAAAAAAATTGAGAACCTTTCATAATGTTGCCAAACAAAGACTCAACAAACTTACCTGAGACTCCCTGTCTGCCAATCTGTCCCTGCATATCTGTCCCCAGCTCTGCTGTCTGCGTGCCATCTGTTGCCTGCTCTGCCTAATGACATCATTGTGAAACATTTCCATTAGCATTTTACTTCTTTCTTATGAACATTTTATCAACTAGTCTTTGAGATATTAGGATACTAGAGTTCTTACTATGCGTTTTGGTGTACTGACAAATACTCTGATGTCCGTCTTCTTACTTTTTTCTGCCATTTTTCTACCTGGCTGGCTGGCTGGCCTAGCTGCACACACACACATTTACACAACACATGCTGCAACCTTTTGTAATTTAAATAGTTTGTTTCATATTGGCTGGCTTCCAACAATAGCTGAATTTGTAAAGCTAGCGAGCACCAATTCCGTTTCTGTGTGTTTGCTATAATCTTTGCTGCCTGGTTAAATAAAGGTGAAATAAAATAAAATAAAAAAAGTTAACTAGCGACAATTTATCTTTTGCAACGAGACCATTATATATTGTAGCGACCCGCACAGACAGCTGTGTGTTATGTGTTAGGCTAGTAGGTGGTTGTGTTCGCGGGGTCTGACATGTCAGTCAATCTGCTATCTGCCAATCACGGGAATGCCTGGAATGTTCTGATGCCGGGCATCCTGGTGGTTGGCGGAGTGGCGTGGAGGGGGGTTGGGCAGGGGGATGGAGCATTGGAAGTTAAGACCAGGTTTTGCCTTTGTTCTCTCTCTTACGTCTGGGCTTCACAAGAGAAGGTCATGATTGGCTTGTGGGCTATCTTTCATTTATTTGGCGTGGGCTACGGCCAAACAGTAGCCTGTGTAAAGTTGGTTTAATAAACCGTCCATTCGTAAACTCAATCCTCTGTCTGGACAGTCGTTCTTTTATGATCTAGTCAGGTCATTACATTGGTGTCAGAAGTAAAAACGTTGATAAAAGTTAGCCAGCTAGCTAGCTGACTTCTGTGGCTAGCTACCGTAGGTGAGAACGGGGGTTGAAAATGCTTCGAGGGAATCCGAAAGTGAAGGTGGAGGTAGGGGAAGATTAGGGCCAAGGAGATACGTGTGAATGGACGTCGGAGGTTCTGGCTGAGGAGATCGCCAGGGCGTCGGAGCGCAGAGGCCGCTTGAGGGAGGACGCTAGAGTGATGGCGGCTGAAGCGGGCATGAGCGCCTCGTCGACTGTGTTTCGCGCGGATTCTGGTGGGCGGGCCGAAGTGGTGACGTCGACGCGGCGGGACGAGGAATCTGGGGCTCAGGATGTAAACAAACATGGCGGCGCCCAGTTCCCGGCTGCGTCCGTATCTGTTAAGACCCCGAAGTATTCCGGTAAGGCGGATTGGGAAGCTTTTCATGCTCAGTTTGAACTGTTAGCTCATTTTAGGGGGTGGTCGGATGAAGAAAGGGCACTGCAGTTGGCTTTATGCCTCACGGATGAAGCTCTGTCCTGTTTGATATTGATTAGCCCCGAGGACAGACATGATTATGGCGCTTTAGTGGGAGCACTGAGGAGGCGCTATGGACAGTGTGTACAGCCCGGGCTACTGCGCTCCGAACTGAGTAATAGATGCAGGCAGCCAGGAGAGCCTCTACGGGTGTTAGCTAATGACATTGAGAGCCTCTCTCGGCGGGCATATGCTCACATGCCCCCCTCCGTGCAGAGCGAGCTAGCACGGGACCAGTTCATACAGGCGCTCTCTCCTACGGAGCTGCGCATACAGACCCAGCTGGCTCATCCTGAGTCATTGCAGATAGCCTTGGAGATGGCTTTGGAGAGGGAGCTGGTGTGGGCTGGGACTTCAGCTGGGGCTTTGGTGGGGTGCAGGGAGACACACCCTCTGTGCGAGCTGGGGGGCAGAGCAGCCCGGAGCCGGAAAAGCCTGCATGGGTGGCTGAAATGACAGAACTCATTCGTGCTGTGTCGCTACAGGCGGCACAAAACACACACCCTGGTCCCAGGGTCTGCTGGGGTTGTGGCCAGCCAGGCCATCTGCGCCGAAATTGCCCCATGTCCCCCAGAGCTCAGGGAAACGGCTCGGGGTCCGCATAGACCGGGTAGTGCGGACCCCTGGCTTTCTATCCCAACCACCATCATCTTCAGGAGGAGCCCACCGGCACAGACGGGGAAGCAAGGCTCCACTTCCCCCAGAAGCAGACGAGAGCAAGCGGATGGAGCCTGTTGTTGTGGTGGGCCGGACCTGTGTTGGGGACTTTTGTCATGTCCCTGTCACTGTGGAGGGTGTGCCCTGCTCCGCCCTGGTGGACACTGGGTCCACAGTAACCCTGGTGAGGCCAGATATTGTGCCAGGTTGGACTCAGTGTGAGCCTACAACTGTGCAGCTCCGCACAGTCACAGGTGAGCTGGCACCCATGAAAGGGAAGGGAATAATGACTCTGACAGTAGGGGGCAGGACTGTGCGTCATCCTGTGTGGGTGGCGGCTGTGCAGGACCCTTGTATCCTGGGGTTGGACTTTCTTAGGAGCACAGGCTGCCAGTTAGACCTAAATAGGGGCACACTGAGCTTCCAGGGAGGGCCGGAAGTCACCATGGCCCCCCCTAATGTCACATTCACTCAACCCAACAAACCCTTTACTCCAACAGTTAAAGCAGCAGAGACTCATGGCTGCCCCCCCTCCCCCACAGCTGTGTGTGACTTTTCCCCAGACCCCCTGTCACCTACTGCGGTGTGTTACATTCCCCCAGCTACCTCCATGACACAGCCCTCTGTGAGCCCAGGCCGCGCCCCCCCCAGCCCAGCTACCCCAGATGGGAGAGGAGAGGACACTGTCTGCAGTGAGGGAGATATGGGGGAGGAACTGTGTTGGTCTTGACCCCGAGCAGCAGGAACGGTTGTGGCAGTTGCTGTTTGAATTCAGAGACAGCTTTGCGCTGAGTGAGGAAGAGGTGGGTCAGACTCATCTGGTGCAGCATGAGATCGACACAGGTGATGCTCGGCCCATCAAGATGCGTCCCCGCCGTATCCCGCTGGCACGCCAGGAGGCGGCAGACAAGGCTGTGTTGGAGATGCAGCGGGCAGACTTCATTGAGCCCTCAGACAGCCCCTGGGCGGCGCCAGTCGTCATGGTTCCGAAGAAGGGGGGCAAGCTGAGGTTCTGTGCGGACTACAGGCGGCTGAATGAGGTAACCAGGAAGGACTCATACCCCATACCACGTATCGATGAGTCGCTGGACCTGGTTAGGGGGGTCCTCCTGGTTCTCCTCACTAGACCTCCGCAGTGGCTACTGGCAGGTGCCCCTCTCCCCAGAGGCCAGAGCCAAAACTGCATTCTCCACTAACAGAGGACACTGGCAGTTCAAGGTCCTGTGCTTTGGCCTGTGCAACGCTCCAGCTACTTTTGAGCGTTTGATGGACAGGGTGCTGGATGGCATCCCCAGACAGCAGTGTCTGGTATACCTCGATGACATCCTGGCCCATGGCAGCTCCTTCCAGTCAGCCCTGGGGGCGCTACGGCGTGTGCTGGAGAGGGTGGCTGCCGCAGGTCTGAAGCTCCACCCCGAGAAGTGCCACTTCATGAGGAGAGAGGTGTCCTTCTTGGGCCACCGAGTGGGGAAGGAGGGGATCAGCACCATGGAGGACAAGGTAGGGGCTGTCAGAGACTGGCCCACCCCCACCGACCAGCGTCAGCTGAAGAGCTTCCTGGGCCTGGCCTCGTACTACAGGAGGTTTGTACGGGGCTTCTCAAGCGTTGCTGCTCCACTGAACCGCCTGCTGCCGAAGGACAAAGCTTTCACTTGGACAGTGGAGTGTGAGGAGGCGTTCAACACCCTCAAACGTGCACTGATCGAGGCCCCCGTGCTCGCCCCCCCTGACCTCACCTTGCCCTTTATCCTGGACACAGACGCGAGCAATGTGGGCATGGGTGGGGTGCTGGCCCAGGTGGGGCCAGCGGGGGAGAGAGTGGTGGCGTACTTCAGCAAAACATTTGACAAACATGAGCGCCGCTACTGTGTCACCCGGCGGGAGCTCTTGGCTGTTGTGGCTTCCGTCAAACACTTCAAGTACTACCTGGGTGGTCTGCCCTTTACTGTAAGGACTGACCACTCTGCTCTCCAGTGGCTCATGTCTTTCAGAGAGCCAGAGGGCCAGGTGGCACGCTGGTTGGAGGAGCTTCAGCCGTATGACTTCACGGTGGTGCACAGGGCAGGGGCACGCCACTCCAACGCCGACGCCATGTCCCGTCGGCCCTGTACTGCAGACGGCTGCCGCCACTGTGAACGGAGAGAGGGACGGGAGAGAGAGCTGTGTGCAGAGGGGGTCTGTGCCACAGTGTGTCGGGCGAGCAGGCCTGTCTGCTGTGAGCTGCAGACTGTCGACATGGCTGAATGGCGGCAGCAGCAGGGACGGGACACAGACCTACAGCCAGTGCTACAGTGGGTAGAGGCGCAGGTGAGGCCACCATGGGAAGAGGTGACAGCGCTCTCACTCGCGACCAAAGGGTTGTGGTCAAAGTTTGAGAGACTGCGGCTGGCTGATGGCGTGCTACAGCGGGCATGGAAGGAGTCAGCTACGGGAGAGGAGAGGTGGCAGGTGGTGGTCCCAAAAGCATTGCGGGAGGCTGTGCTCCAGAGTACTCATGGCGGGGTGGGGACTGGACACTTTGGGGTCACAAAAACACTGCGCCGTCTCCGTCAGGGCTTCTACTGGGGGCAGCACAAGAGGGATGTGGAGGACTTTTGTCGCCGCTGTGACAACTGCACAGCGAGAAAGGGCCCCCCAGGCCGCTCTCATGCTCAGCTCCAACTGTTCCCAGTGGGGGCTCCCATGGAGAGGGTGGGAGTGGATGTAGTTGGGCCGTTCCCCACCACAGACAGTGGAAACCGCTGGGTGCTCACGGCCATGGACTATTTCACAAAATGGCCCGAGGCCTATGCTCTGCCTGACCAGGAGGCAGAGACCATCGTCGACGCCCTGACAGCGGGGATGTTCAGCAGGTTTGGAGCTGCAGAGTCCATCCACAGCGACCAGGGCAGAAACTTTGAGTCCCGTGTGTTCGCCACCATGTGTGAGAGGCTGGGTATGCACAAGACCCGCACTACTCCTCTCCATCCTCAAAGTGATGGCCTTGTAGAGCGCTTCAATAAAACGCTTGGACAGCAGCTGGCCATCGTCTCTTCCAAACACCAGCGTGACTGGGACAAGCACCTGCCTATGGTCCTCATGGCATGCCGCTCCGCTGTCCAAGACTCCACCTCCTGCACGCCTGCCCTCCTCATGCTGGGGAGAGAGATCCGCACCCCTGCGGAGATGGCGTTTGGTCGGCCCCTGGATAGCCCTCATGTTCCCCCGGGGCCGGAGTATGCCCGGAGACTCCAGGACCGCCTTGAGACAGCCCACACCTTCGCCAGAGAGCAGCTGGTGAATGCAGGTGTGAGGCAGAAGAGGAACTATGACGTGCACACCCGGGGAAGGCACTTTGTGGCTGGTGAGCTGGTCTGGGTCTACAGCCCGCTAAGGAAAAAAGGCAGATGCCCCAAGTTGGACAGTCACTGGGTGGGACCCTGCAGTGTCCTGGAGAGGGTAGGGGAGGTTGTTTACCGGGTGCAGCTTCCTCCCAGGGGGAGAAAGGTGGCACTGCACCGGGACAGGTTAGCCCCATACAGAGGGGCCTCTTCTCCCCAAACCCCAGGAACCCCCACAATTCCCCTCTCTGGCAATGCCATTCTCCAGGCACCCACCCCCAGGTGCCGCAGACAAGGCTCCAGACAGCCCACTCCCCCTGTCTTCCCCCCTGTGTCACCGCGTGGTTCCCCAGAGCCACGGACTGTATTACCCGTTCCCGCTTCCTTGTCCCCCATATCCCTGCCTTCATCCCCTGGTTCCCAGAGGGGCACTCTGCGACCATCACGGCCACGCAGGCAAAGGAGACCTCCGGGTCGCTTCAGAGACTTTGTTTGTTCCCTCGGGGACGAGGGACTTTGTGGTGGGGGGGCTGTGTAGCGACCCGCACAGACAGCTGTGTGTTATGTGTTAGGCTAGTAGGTGGTTGTGTTCGCGGGGTCCGACATGTCAGTCAACCTGCTATCTGCCAATCACGGGAATGCCTGGAATGTTCTGATGCCGGGCATCCTGGTGGTTGGCGGAGTGGCGTGGAGGGGGGTTGGGCAGGGGGATGGAGCATTGGAAGTTAAGACCAGGTTTTGCCTTTGTTCTCTCTCTTACGTCTGGGCTTCACAAGAGAAGGTCACGATTGGCTTGTGGGCTATCTTTCATTTATTTGGCGTGGGCTACGGCCAAACAGTAGCCTGTGTAAAGTTGGTTTAATAAACCGTCCATTCGTAAACTCAATCCTCTGTCTGGACAGTCGTTCTTTTATGATCTAGTCAGGTCATTACAATATATTTAAGACAATGGTAGAAGAGAGTGTAGTTCTGTTCTGTTCAGTTTGGACTTCAGTTTATTGCTAACCTTATCACAGGGACGTCGAAGCACTACAGCTGCATGCTGATCTTGGAATAAACTGACGATAGCAAAGATTCCATCTTTGACGACGCCACATAAATGGAATAGGTACTAGCTAGCTTGATAGTTAATGTTTGCTTTAGTTTGCGCGCTAGCTCTGCAAGTTCAACTAGTGTGTGAACCCTGCCAACATAAAAATAAATAAATAACATTGCTATGGACCTGCTATGGATTGACTGAATTAACCTCACGTCAGTTACGTACATGTCCCTTTCGGAGAGTAGATACGAACCCTTTTTTACCTTGCCAGCTAAAGAACTGGCAGTGGATCAAACCATTGTGAGGCAAAGGGCGGGGGGGGGTCGCAATCTTTTGAAATTTAAATGCGCTATTAAGTGTCTATAATCAGCACAAGTGCTTTCATTGCGTATTATTAATATTATTGAAATTACATAGTTATGTTTACAGTGATATATTGGGGGGGACAAATCATCTTTTTCCCAAGATGGGGGGGTCGTGTCCCCCCCGTCCCCCCTAGGATTTCCGCCTATGCCTACAGAGGACGCACAGAAGCTGACATTCTTTCTGCGCATGCTCTCGCTCGCTCTCTCTCTCTCTCTCTATGAGCCGATTCTGGTTCTATTTTCTTTTTCTCTTTTTCTCAATTAAAAGCCCGAGCCTCATCCTCTTCGTGTGTTTCGCGGTGTATGTGTTCATCCACTACAGGACGCGATAGAGAAAGATGCGAAGACAGGGAGGGGGCGATGGAGAAAGAGGAGAGGGGGGTGAGGGAGGGAGGGAGCCAGCCAGTAGGCCTACTGGCTAATATACAGTCGATGTGAGAAAGTCTGTTGACGTTTTAATACGCAATCATGCATGATGCATGCATTAAACTGTAGCAGACAAAATAGTAGAATGCAGATTATGTTTACCCCCTATTATGACATACTATCCGTTGTTTGTTTGCCTCAAAATCTCTCGCATATCCATCATCACTTCACTACTTAGGTCACAGAATCTTGTGCCCTGCACTAGCAATCTGTGTGACGTAGATCCGAGATTTCGGAACGTGCTGTTCTCTCCGCGGAGGTCGTCAGACGCACTGGATGGCATGGTTACGTTACCGTCCCGCAAGCGTCCGGCGGTGGGGGGGGGGGGGGCGTAAGAGGAGTTTATAAAAACATGGTCATGACTGACCATGTCCATTACTACGAAGGGCAAGAGAGAGAGAACGTGTGGTAAGCTACTATCTATTTACCTAAACAAGTTAGCCTACGTTTATTTATCCAATGACAATTCCTCCAAACAATCACCATCTGATTAACCTGATCTAATGTAAAACATTCTGGGAGAGATTATAGTGATGTCAATTTTGTATGACTGATTTTTTTTTTTATATTAAAGGAGCTATATGTAATTCTTTGCATTGCAATTTCACAAAATATATCTACAGTAATACTGGAATGATAGTGTCACAATATTTCACCCCCCAAAACTAGTAATTGGGAACACACAAAATTGCATTTAAATGGTGCAGCCTTCATATTGGTCAACAAAAGACAGACCTTTTCTTGTTGTCAAATTGATTGGGGCCAGCAAATCTCTTATTGTCAATGCAACAAAGGACCAGTCAATTTAACAAGAGATTTGCTGGCCCCAGTAAATTTGACAAAAAGAGATGGTTCATTGTTGAATTGTTACATGTAGTCTAGTACCTTTAAATTGTATGAATAATACTTTAGGACTTTGGCCAGTCTTGATTCAAAATCTTGCTGTCATGACTCATGTCAAGACAGAAAAGTATTTATAGGCTACCTCAGTACTAGTTCAGGTTATAAATTAGTCCTTTATGTTCTTATCATAGGAACGTCATGATAACTTGAAATGTGGATTGCTCGATTGAGAATAACTCAGTCTAACGTGATTTCTGTTTTCTCCACAGCTTTGAAAAACCCTAGCTCAGCCAGTGTCTGAGTAGTGAATATTGTGTGTGTGTGTGTGTGTGTAGGCTAAAATGGGTCTGTCACTGTCTGGCTGGCTGCGTGGTATCCCAGCCAAGATGAAGAAGGATGCTCCCTCCTCTTCCTCCTTCCTCCCGCTGTCCATCCCTACCTCCTCCCGCCTTTCACTCCTCCTAAACTCCTCTCCCGTTGACCCTGGAGACCCCCGGTGCCGCTGGAGCCCCACACACTGTTCACCTCACTTCCTGCTGTCCCAGTGCGGGGAGGAAGTGACACGTGCACCCACCCAGCAGATCAGCGACGGGGCTCGGGGGGAGAAGGGGGAAAGGGGAGGAATGCACGTCTGGGAGGTGCTCTGGTGCCCCACCCACAGAGGAAGTCACGCTGTGATTGGTGTATCCACGGAGCACTGCCCGCTACAAACCTCTGGTTACACTGCACTGATGGGCGGAGACTCACAGTCCTGGGGATGGGAACTCACAAATAATCAGCTATGGCATGCAGGGCAAGCCCTGGGGAGATACCCCGGGGAGAGAGGGGTGCAGGCGGAAGAGCAATCTGTGTCCCCCCCCCACCCTGTCCCAGAGCGCGTGCTGCTGGTTCTGGACGCGGACACAGGAACTCTGGGATATGTAGTAGATGACTGCTTCCTGGGCATGGCCTTTAAGGACCTCCCCCAAGGGGTGGAGCTTTTCCCGGCCATCAGCAGCGTAAGGGGTGGAGCCTTCATACGACTACGCTACCTCAACGGAGCTACCTGTGAGTATAACTTCATTATTAGAATACAATTTAACTTTATTATCCCTTGGCATGTTGCTTGGCTTCAACACAGACAGGCAACATTTAGCACAGTATTACAGCTATCAAACTGAACACAGTGCAAATAACACAACTAAAACAGTTCAGAACTATTCATGATGCCCTTAAACCCAAATGTGCCCACATCAAGTACTTATGTTTGCATGTATGTTTATTAAATTTCTCTCTCTCTTTCCTTCCCTTTATTTTTCTCAGGTGAGCCTCCTGCACTGATGGCTCTCTGTGGTCTGTCCATCCATGTGTCCATGGGGAAAGAGAGAGAGACTCAGACAGACAGACTACCTCTGCCTCCTCCTCTTCAACGCTACATCCTGCCCAGCATGTGACACACACACACACACACCCACAAACTATAGAGTAAATAGGAAAGTTCTCACTGACCCAATGTCCATATACTGCTTAATTAAAGAACAGTTTTTAATTGAATTATGCAGGTCATCCAGAAAATAAATGAGCCTCTCTGTATTTTAGGGAGTGGTTTGTGTGGTTTGTGTAACAGCAAACCATCATTGGACAGTGCTGGACGCATTGTGATGTTAGCTCCTCTCTGGCCTGGGACATCCACGGTTGCTCTCTGTCCAATCACATTTCTTCCCCCGCGTCGTGTTTTTGCCAGGTTGAATCCAACTTCATCCACAAAGATGAAAGTATGTGCAGTTTGCCTGTCTTCCATCTCCATTACTCTCTAAAATACAGTAAATCCACAGTTTTACAGTACTTTACATTATGCATAGCTGTGTATATACCCTGTCATTGAACAGACATCTTACCTGGACATATTGATACCAGAGTTCTTTCACACATTCACCGTTTCTCTCAAAAGGTTCAGTGTACAACTGCTTCATCCTTATTTTATGTTTCTCTAGGACTCTGGCAAATGTCGTTGTGCTGACCGTATTCACATTCCCAAAAGTGATATTGTCTGCCAGCACTCTGTCCCGAATTTCCCGCAGTTTTATTGCATTGTTGGCAATTTCCTGCGCATCTGATAATATTCTACCTCTCCCTCCTGTGGGAGGCAACCTTTGGATCCTACTGAAAAACACAAAACAATCAATTTATTTCAAAATGTAAAAATGTGAACATACTGTATTGTACTGTAATATGTAGTTAAATTATCATTGAAGGATGCACATCTCACCTGTTGTTTTGCCTGAAAATCCGTACTATTGATGCAACTGTTGAACGCTGCAGATTTGGTTGCACCCTTAAACCGGCCTCTCTCAAAGAGAGACCATGCTTTACAACATGGTCAATAATTGTGGCCCTTATCTCATCCTCCACGCATTCTCCCTCTCCCTGCCACAATTATATGTTTTCGTGTATTTATTGAACACACCATGTAAACATTCACAGTGTAGGGTGGGAAAAGTATGTGAACCCTTGGATTTAATAACTGTTTGACCCTCCTTTGGCAGAAATAACCTCAACCAAACGTTTTCTGTAGTTGCGGATCCGACCTGCACAACGGTCAGGAGTAATTTTGGAGCATTCCTCTTTACAAAACTGTTTCAGTTCAGCAATATTCTTAGGATGTCTGGTGTAAACTGCTCTCTTGAGGTCATGCCACAGTATCTCAATCATATCCAAGATGGCGTAGCAGTTTAGACGTCTTTGTCTTGTCGTGTCCCGTGTATATATCTTTTTTTCCCTTTGTATATATTTTGTATATATTTTGTATATTTTTTACCTCCATTTCAACATACTCTCCTGCAACCCACCTCACCCAATGTGGTATGGATCTGCTATTTTCTGTACTTTAGAACCGGAACCCCCAACAGAAGCTAGCCAGCTAACTAGCTACTAGCTAGTAGTCAGTAAGCCACTGCTAGCGGTCATCAACTAACCTTAGCCCGGTCAACTCCCGCCAATCTGCATAGCGCGATTCAAACCAGAGCATACCAGACTGCTTTTTCTCCACATCTCCGGATTCCTACCGCAAGCTCTGAACATTTTCACCTGGATCATCGCAGCTAGATAGCTGCTATCCGAGTGGCTACTCCTGGCTAACGTCTCTGTCCCGAAGCAGGCACCAGTTAGCCTGGAACTAGCTTCGTGCTAGGCCCATCTTCCGGCTAGCTGAAGAGGTCCATCAGCCACTCCTTGGGCTACAATGCCTATTTTGCCAATTGGCCTGGACCCCTTTTACTGCCGACACAGAGCCCCGCCGATCCATCACGGCTGGTCTACTGACGTAATCTGCCCGAGGGGGTTTCAACAGGCTCCTCCGTCGCAACATCCCCTGAAGGCCCATCTGCTAGCCGCGGCCCACTAGCTGTCTGGAGCATATCAGACTGTTAGCTGAAGAGGTCCATCAGCCAATTTCTTGGGCTACAATATCTATTTTGCCAATTGGCCTGGACCCTTTTACTGCCTACACGGAGCCCTGCCGATCCATCATGACTGGTCTGCCGACGTAACCGTCCGAGGGGGCTACAACAGACTCTTCCGTCGCGATGTGCCCCTAAGGCCCTTTTGCTAGCCTGCTATTCCCGGCCCGCTAGCTGTCTGAATCGCCGTGTCTCCAGCTCGCTACTCACTGGTCCCTATGATCACTTGGCTACGCATGCCTCTCCCTAATGTCAATATGCCTTGTCCATTGCTGTTTTGGTTAGTGATTATTGTCTTATTTCACTGTAGAGCCTCCAGCCATGCTCAATATGCCTTAGCTAACCCTTTTGTTCCATCTCCCACACATGCAGTGACCTCACCTGGTTTAAATGGTGTCTCTAGAGACAAAACCTCTCTCATCGTCAGTCAATGCCTAGGTTTACCTCCACTATATTCACATCCTACCATACCCTTGTCTGTACATTATGCCTTGAATCTATTCTTCCGCGCCCAGAAACCTGCTCCTTTAACTCTCTGTTCCGAACGCATTAGATGACCAGTTCTTATAGCCTTTAGCTGTACCCTTATCCTACTCCTCCTCTGTTCCCCTGGTGATGTAGAGGTTAATCCAGGCCCTGCAGTGCCTAGCTCCACTCCCATTCACCAGGCGCTCTCATTTGTTGACTTCTGTAACCGTAAAAGCCTTGGTTTCATGCATGTTAACATCAGAAGCCTCCTCCCTGAGTTTGTTTTATTCACTGCTTTAGCACACTCTGCCAACCCGGATGTCCTAGCCGTGTCTTTATCCTGGCTTAGGAAGGCCACCAAAAATCCAGAAATGTCCATCCCTAACTATAAAATTTTCCAACAAGATAGAACTGCCAAAAGGGGGCGGTGTTGCAATCTACTGCAGAGAAAGCCTGCAGAGTTCTGGTATACTATCCAGGTCTGTGCCCAAACAATTCGAGCTTCTACTTCTAAAAATCCACCTTTCCAGAAACAAGTCTCTCACCATTGCCGCTTGCTATAGACCACCTTCAGCCCCCAGCTGTTCCCTGGACACCATATGTGAATTGATTGCCCCACCATCTATCTTCAGAGCTACTAATGTTAGGTGACCTAAACTGAGACATGCTTAACACCCCGGCCGTCCTACAATCCAAGCTAGATGCCCTCAATCTCACACAAATGATCAATGAACCTATCAGGTACAACCCCAAATCCGTAAACACGGGCACCCTCATAGATATCATCCTGACCAACCTGCCCTCTAAATACACCTCTGCTGTCTTCAACCAGGATTTCAGCGATCACTGCCTCATTGCCTGCGTCCGTAATAGGTCTGCAGTCAAACGACCACCCCTCATCACTGTCAAACGCTCCCTAAAACACTTCAGCTAGCAGGCCTTTCTAATCGACCTGGCCCGGGTATCCTGGAAGGATATTGACCTCATTCCGTCAGTAGAGGATGTCTGGTTATTCTTTAAAAGTGCTTTCCTCACCATCTTAAATAAGCATACCCTATTCAAAAAATGTAGAACCAGGAACAGATATAGTCCTTGGTTCACTCCAGACCTGACTGCCCTTGACCAGCACAAAAACATCCTGTGGCATACTGCATTATCGTCGAATAGCCCCTGCGATATGCAACTTTTCAGGGAAGTTAGGAACCAATATACACAGGCAGTTAGGAAAGCAAAAGCTATTTTTCAAACAGAAATTTGCATCCTGTAGCACAAACTCCAAAAAGTTCTGGGACACTGTAAAGTCCATGGAGAATAAGAACACCTCCTCCCAGCTGCCCACTGCACTGAGGCTAGGAAACACTGTCACCACCGATAAATTGAGAATCCACAATAATTGAGAATTTCAATAAGCATTTTTCTACGGCTGGCCATGCTTTCCACCTGGCTACCCCTCTAGACCCAAACTGTTACAGACCTACAGTATATCTATCCTACCCTGACTTTCTAAGGTCTTCGAAAGCCAAGTTAACAAACAGATCACCGACCATTTTGAATCCCACTGTACCTTCTCCGCTATGCAATCTGGTTTCCGAGCTGGTCATGGGTGCACCTCAGCCACGCTCAAGGTCCTAAACGATATCATAACCTCCATCGATAAAATACAATACTCTGCAGCTGTATTCATTGACCTGGCCAAGGCTTTCGATTCTGTCAATCACCACATTCTAATCGGCAGACTCAACAGCCTTGGTTTCTCAAATGACTGCCTCGCCTGGTTCACTAACTACTTCCCAGACAGAATTCAGTGGGTCAAATCGGAGGGCATGTTGTCCAGACCTCTGGCAGTCTCTATGGGGGTGCCACAGGGTTCAATTCTCGGGCCGACTCTTTTCTCTGTATACATCAATGATGTCGCTCTTGCTGCTGGTGATTCTCTGATCCACCTCTACGCAGACGACACCATTCTGTATACTTCTGTCCCTTCTTTGGACACTGTGTTAACTAACCTCCAGACGAGCTTCAATGCCATACAACTCTCCTTCCATGGCCTCCAACTGCTCTTAAATGCAAGTAAAACTAAATGCATGCTCTTCAACTGATTGCTGCCCGCACCTGCCCGCCCGTCCAGAATCACTACTCTGGACGGTTGTGACTTAGAATATGTGATCATTTGCACACACTGTATATAGATTTTTTCTCTTGTGTTACTATGTTGTTGTTTGTGTCGCACTGCTTTGCTTTATCTTGGCCAGGTTGCAGTTGTAAATGAGAACTTGTTCTCATCTGGCCTACCTGGTTAAATAAAGGTGAAATAAAAAAGGTTATGGATGTGTTACTGCAACCTTAAAGGTCCTCAATGATGTCACCATTGCCCTTGATTCTAAGCAATATTGTGCTGCTATTTTTATTGACTTGGCAAAAGCCTTTGATACGGTAGTCCATTCCATAATAAAAAAGTCAGGACTCTGACTGGGCCACTCAAGAAGGCGTATTTTCTGTTGTTGATTTACTTCTGTGTTTTGGGTCGTTGTCCTGTTGCATCACCCAACTTCTGTTGATTTTCAATTGGTGGACAAATTGCCTTACATTCTCCTGCAAAATGTCTTGATAAACTTGAGAATTCATTTTTCCGTCCATGATAGCAAGCTGTCCAGGACCTGAGGCAGCTAAGCAGCTCCAAACCATGATGCTCCCTCCACCATACTTTACAGTTGAGGTTTTGATGTTGGCGTGCTGTGCCTTTTTTTCTCCACATATAGTGTTGTGTGTTCCTTCCAAACAACTCATCTGTAGTTTCATCTGTCCACAGAATATTTTGCTAGTAGAGCTGTGTAACATCCAGTTTGCAAACTTCAGACGTGCAGAAATTGGGTTTTTTGGACAGCAGTGGCTTCTTCCGTGGTGTCCTCCCATGAACACCATTCTTGTTTAGTGTTTTACGTATCGGAGACTCGTCAACAGAGATGTTAGCATGTTCCAGAGATTTCTATATGTCTTTAGCTGACATTCTATGTCACGATCGTGTGGCGGATTGACGGACCAAACGCAGCATTTGGAAAATAAGCCATCTTCTTTTATTTCAAAGACGACGAAAAATAAACACGAAACACTTAATACAAACTAACAAAACAACAAACGATCGTGAAGCTAATAAACGTCGTGCACATACACAGGCTACAAACGTATCACATAGACAACTACTCACAACAAATGAAAGCCCATGGCTACCCTAAATAAGGCTCCCAATCAGAGACAACCGAAATCAGCTGTCTCTAATTGGGAACTCATTCAGGCAACCATAGACTCTCCTAGACAACTAAACATACATAGACAACGCTAGACACATGTACTCAACACAAACCCATATACTACACCCAACAACCCCTTTTCCATAGAAACACCCAAAACCAACAAAACACAAACATTCCCCATGTCACACCCTGACCTAACTAAAATAATAAAGAAAACAAAGAATACTAAGGCCAGGGCGTGACATAACCCCCCCCTTGAGGTGCGAACTCCGGGCGCACCATTAACCAGTCTAGGGGAGGGTCTGGGTGGGCTTCCATCCACGGTGGCGGCTCCGGCTCTGGTCGTGGTCCCCACGTCACCACAGTCCCTAACCGCCTCCTTAGCTTCCTCCAAATGACCCCCCTCCACATTAACCCCACTGCATTAAGGGGCAGTTCCGGACTAAGGGGCAGCTCCGGACTAAGGGGCAGTACCAGGGTAAGGGGCAGTACCAGGGTCAGGGGCAGCTCCGAACTAAGGGGCAGTACCAGGGTAAGGGACAGCACCAGGATAAGGGACAGCACCAGGATAAGGGGCAGCTCCGGACTGAGGAACGGCAGCTCCGGACTGAGGGACGGCAGCTCCGGACTGAGGGACGGCAGCTCCGGACTGAGGGACGGCAGCTCCGGACTGAGGGACGGCAGCTCCGGACTGAGGGACGGCAGCTCCGGACTGAGGGACGGCAGCTCCGGACTGAGGGACGGCAGCTCCGGACTGAGGGACGGCAGCTCCGGACTGAGGGACGGCAGCTCCGGACTGAGGGACGGCAGCTCCGGACTGAGGGACGGCAGCTCCGGACTGAGGGACGGCAGCTCCGGACTGAGGGACTGCAGCTCCGGACTGAGGGACTGCAGCTCCGGACTGAGGGACTGCAGCTCCGGACTGAGGGACTGCAGCTCCGGACTGAGGGACTGCAGCTCCGGACTGAGGGACTGCAGCTCCGGACTGAGGGACTGCAGCTCCGGACTGAGGGACTGCAGCTCCGGACTGAGGGACTGCAGCTCCGGACTGAGGGACTGCAGCTCCGGACTGAGGGACTGCAGCTCCGGACTGAGGGACGGCCCATGGCTGGCTGACGGATCTGGCTGCTCATGGCTGGCTGACGGATCTGGCTGCTCATGGCTGGCTGACGGATCTGGCTGCTCATGGCTAGCTGACGGATCTGGCTGCTCATGGCTAGCTGACGGATCTGGCTGCTCATGGCTGGCTGACGGATCTGGCTGCTCATGGCTGGCTGACGGATCTGGCTGCTCATGGCTGGCTGACGGATCTGGCTGCTCATGGCTGGCTGACGGATCTGGCTGCTCATGGCTAGCTGACGGATCTGGCTGCTCATGGCTAGCTGACGGATCTGGCTGCTCATGGCTAGCTGACGGATCTGGCTGCTCATGGCTGGCTGACGGATCTGGCTGCTCATGGCTAGCTGACGGATCTGGCTGCTCATGGCTAGCTGACGGATCTGGCTGCTCATGGCTAGCTGACGGATCTGGCTGCTCAAGGCTAGCTGACGGATCTGGCTGCTCATGGCTAGCTGACGGATCTGGCTGCTCATGGCTAGCTGACGGATCTGGCTGCTCATGGCTAGCTGACTGCTCTGGCAGATCCTGTCTGGTTAGCGGCTCTGGCAGATCCTGTCTGGTTGGCGGCTCTGGCAGATCCTGTCTGGTTGGCGGCTCTGGCAGATCCTGTCTGGTTGGCGGCTCTGGCAGATCCTGTCTGGCGGACGGCTCTAGCGGCTCCTGTCTGGCGGACGGCTCTAGCGGCTCCTGTCTGGCGGACGGCTCTGTAGGCTCATGGCAGACGGGCGGCTTTGCAGGCTCATGGCAGACGGGCGGCTTTGCAGGCTCATGGCAGACGGGCGGCTTTGCAGGCTCATGGCAGACGGGCGGCTTTGCAGGCTCATGGCAGACGGATGGCTCAGACGGCGCTGGGGAGACGGATGGCTCAGATGGCGCTGGGGAGACGGATGGCTCAGATGGCGCTTGGCAGACGGGCAGTTCATGCATCGCTGTGCAGACGGCAGACTCCTGCCGGCTGAGGCGCACTGTAGGCCTGGTGCGTGGTGCCGGGACTGGTGGCACCGGGCTGGGGACACGCATCTCAGGGCTAGTGCGGGGAGCAGCAACAGGACGCACAGGACTCTGCGGACACACAGGAGGCTTGGTGCGTGGTTTAGGCACTGGTGGTAAAGGGCTGGAGACACGCACCACATAGCTAGTGCGTGGAGGAGGCACTGGTGGTACTGGGTTGGGGCGGGGAGGTGGCGCCGGAAATACCGGACCGTGCAGGCGTACTGGCTCCCTTGAGCGCCGAGCCTGCCCAACCTTACCTGGTTGTATGCTCCCCGTCGCCTGACCAGTGCGGGGAGGTGGAATAACCCGTACCGGCCTATGTAGGCGAACCGGGGACACCATGCGTAAGGCTGGTGCCATGTACGCTTCATGACATACGGCTCAACGCTCAGTCTAGCCCGGCCGATACGTGGAGCTGAAATGTACCGAACCGGGCTATGCACGCGTACAGGAGACACCGTGCGCTCTACTGCGTAACACGGTGTCTGCCCGTACTCTCGCTCTCCACGGTAAGTACAGGGAGTAGGCGCAGGTTTCCTACCTGACTTCGCCACACTCCCTTTAAGGCCCCCCCCAAGAAATTTTTGGGTTGTACTCACGGGCTTCCAGCCTTGTCTCCGTGCTGCCTCCTCATATCGCCTCCTCTCGGCTTTAGCTGCCTCCAGCTCTTCACGAGGAAGGCGATATTCTCCCGGTTGTGCCCACGGCCCCTTACCATCCAGTATCTCCTCCCATGTCCACGAATCCTGTGTAGGTGGGTCCTGTTGCCGCTTTCCATGCCGCTTGGTCCTGTAATGGTGAGTAGTTCTGTCACGATCGTGTGGCGGATTGACGGACCAAAACGCAGCATTTGGAAAATAAGCCATCTTCTTTTATTTCAAAGACGACGAAAAATAAACACGAAACACTTAATGTGTCAGCCTTTCTAAAATGTTTACTCGGCTTTTTCACACAGTCATGTGTACATTGTTGCGCCTAAAATGTGAAGAAATAATATTTTATCAACATTTTAAGCTAAACAGTCCAATCTGTTCCATCAGCCCTATTAATTGCAAGTTCAAATCCTCGAGCTGACGAGGTAAAAATCTGTCGTTCTGCCCCTGAACAAGGCAGTTAACCCACTGTTCCTAGGCCGTCATTGAAAATAAGAATTTGTTCTTTACTGACTTGCCTAGTTAAATAAAGGTAAAATAAAAAATAACACTGCTTTGATAGGTATCAGTGGGGATTAAGAAGTGAGTATATGCAATGCCCACTGAAAAATAAGTGAGTATACAGCGTATACCTGTGTGTGCCCTTCACTACACCACTGCCACTTGCAAATGTTTTCTGGTTCTATACTGTCAATGAACTATATAAGTAGACCAAACCCAGCTGCTACATTGGTGTATATGGGAGAACCACCCCTTAAAGGGGCAGTGCAGTCCAAAATGTAATTTACACTATGAGGTCGAAATAACATTATGATAATGTCATTTTTGTGTCAGCATGTTCAGGTGGGATGATGTTTTTGTCCCAGATCACGACATCACAATCTGATCTGATTATTCTGATGAGTATGTATCCTACTACTTTGAAGGGGTAAGGGTGGATGTGCTGTAATATCCTATCTGCTAATCAGAGCTGTGTATGTAAATATATTTACATGTATATCAACAGGGGCCAACAAGACCAGGCTGAGCATTTCAATGGCAAAAGGAGGCTCAGGGAAATGAGATATTAAACATATAATGACATTATTTTCATGAAATAAACACACACATTGATTTATTAGACATACGGTGATTACTTAAAAAAACAATTCAAAATATAGAGAAAAATATATTTCATTTTATATTTCATTTATCTATCATCTTTGGCTTTAATTCTGCTGCAGCCACGCCAGCGCACGTGGGGATGAATTTAGCGCGCTTGGTGACATGCCTCGCGCCCGGTGCCAGATCACAGTGAGAGACGCGCTTAAAATCAACTACACACACAGCAGCAAAAAGCCGAGTAAACGTTAAAGTCAGTTGACATAGACCACAGGTAAGTTGCTAACTAACAGACATGCCATAACTGAGGCGCACATTCTATATGTCTGTAAACGGAAAGGGCTAGGCCTACTACATAAGTGAAATTCAAAGTAGTTTACGTTAGCAAACTAACAGTAGCCAAATTATGATATAATGATTGACGTGACAAAGTTCAGGCCAAAGTTGTCTGCGTGTCTTTGTGTAGCCTAGAGAGTATATGGCGGTGCCTGGTGATGTCAGAGGAGGCCTGTCTGGGCTCCCCAATATGAATGGAGAAGAGGAGGAGGAGGAAGAATCACATGAGGTGAGAGCAACAGTGAACACACACACACACATGTCATGTGTGCTATACAAACTACAAACAATGGGCCATGGCAGATTAAGATAATGTGTGTGTGTGTGTCCAGGTGTTGCTGAGTGTGTTTGCCCAGCATGGGCAGTTGGGGTTGTGTTTCTATGACAGCAGAGACTTCACTCTGCACCACATGCCTGACACCTCAGACAACCACGAGCTCCAACTGTTGGCCAGAGGTATATACTAAAGTTAAACACACATACACTTACACACACTAACAAGAGGTAGTCAGTACACACACCTGAACTACTAACTGACCCAAACACATTTCTCCATCCCCCTGTCCTCTCCCCCCTCCCTCCCCTGGTCCCCTTCTCCCCTGTTTCTTTCTCCTCTCCATCCCCTGTCCTCTCCCCCTGTTCTCCTCTTCTTCTCCTCTCCTTCCCCCTGTCCCCGGTCCCCTGCCTCTGCCCCCTCCCCTCTCCCCCTCCCTCTCTCAGTGGTCCAGGAGGTGAGCCCTCATGTGATCATTACCAGTGCTAAGCAGGAACGCTGCATGGTCCAGTTCATGCAGGGACTGGGTGAGGAGGAGCACCCCACAGGGAGGACTGGGGAAGGCAAAACTTTAGTCTGGCCGGGGAGGGGTGATGGTTAAGGTGGAGGGTAAAGGTTAATGCTAAAAAAATCTTTATACATTTGCACTTTCTCCCCCTTTCTCACTTTATCTGCTTGCCCTTCTATCGCTCTCTCTCAAACTCGCTTCTATCTCTCACTCTCTTCTTTCTCTCTCCCCTCTATCCCCCTCTCTCTTTCTGACTCCCTCTCTCCTCCCTGCTTCCAGGAGCCAACCCAGACTACAGGCCTGAGGTGGTGACCTATCCCTATGTGGACTTTGGTAAGAACAGCTGCCTTGCCTGTGGTAATACTTTAGGTATTGTTCTAAGTGTAACTTTTGAACATCAATAGTCAAGTTTTCAGTTACAGATTCTCTCTCTCTCCCTCTCTTTACAACAGGTCTGGAGGTCAGTAAGCAGATGCTGTTGTCTGCCCATTTTCCCTTCCTTCCTCCTGCTGTCTCAGAGAGAGAGAGAATCTCCTACCTCTCCTCCTGCATCTCCTTCGACTCCCCCCTCATGGTGAGTTCTCCTCCCCCCTCATGATGAGTTCTCCTCCCCCTCATGGTGAGTTCTCCTCCCCCCTCATGGTGAGTTCTCCTCCCCCCTCATGATGAGTTCTCCTCCCCCTCATGGTGAGTTCTCCTCCCCCCCCATGGTGAGTTCTCCTCCCCCCCATGGTGAGTTCTCCTTCCCCCCATGGTGAGTTCTCCTTCCCCCCATGGTGAGTTCTCCTCCCCCCTCATGGTGAGTTCTCCTCCCTCCTCATGGTGAGTTCTCCTCCCCCTTGTTCCAGGAAAATAACCTCACACTGACATTTGAGATTAAATTGAAAATGTTGCGTGTGTGTGTGTGTTTATTTGTGTGTGTGTCCTAGCTGCGGTCAGTAGGTGCGTTGCTGAAGTGTCTGGACAGGAGGAGAGTGGGAGTGGAGCTAGAGGACAGCAGTGTGGGAGTCCCCATCTTACAGTTCCACACCTACACACTGTAAGACACACACACAACACAACACACACATACAGAGAGATAGGTCAGTTGTGTATAGGTATTGTGGTTGAATGTTTTTTTTCACATCTGAATTTCATTCCTCTTACAGGAAAGACGTAGTGTACGTGGACCAGGATACTTACAGGTCAGTCCCCCTGGAGACAAACAGACACAAACACACACACACACTTTCTCTGCCATGTTTGTTGTTTGTGTGTGTTCCAGCGTGCTGCAGATCTTCAAGTCGGAGCTGCACCCCTCTGTGTACAAGCTGCAGTCTGGGGAGAAGGAAGGGCTCAGTCTCTATGGTAACACACATTATGGGAAGTTAATGCGCTGATATGATGTCAATACATTCTCACACTCGCATTATGAGATGCAGTGATTTCTCAGTCATGTTTCCTGTAGTGATGATGTCATGGGTGTTGGTGTCTCTGTTTCAGGGATACTGAATCACTGCAGATGCAAGTTTGGCTCCAAACTGCTTCGGTGAGGAAAACCTGTTCTCATGGTTGAAGTGTCAGAAACCAACCACACACAGGTTATATCTGAGAAACATAATCAATGCCTCAGTACCTGTTTGTGGTGCGTAGTCATAATCTATCCCTCCTTGTTCTGATAGATGTTGGTTATTGTGAAATCCTCTCTCTCTCTCAGCCAGTGGTTTCTGAGGCCGACTCATGACCTGGCGGTGTTGAACAGGAGACAGGAAGTTGTGAGATTCTTCTCCTGTCCACGCAACTCTGACTCCCTAAACACTTTGCAGTCCTCCCTACGCAACATCAGGAACATCCCGGTAACCATGACCTGTGAACTTTACCCTTCAGCGCCATGCAGGCCTCAGTCTGCAACATCAGTGATGAGTATTAATTTTCTGTAATAAAGAGTATTATTTCTCTTGCTGTAGACTCTCCTGCGTTCGATGTCTCTGTCTCACACCAAAGTCTCTGACTGGCAGGGTCTCTACAAGGTAGGAGTTCTACGGCCATTTATTTATATGAATAGTGTGTCTGAATGTATATTAGACAATCTACGGTGCAGTGTGAATAGTGTGTGTTTGTGTCTGTGTTGTAGACAGTGTATAGTGCGGTGTGTATCAGGGACACAGTGCGCTCCCTGCCTCAGTCCATCCAACTCTTCCAGGAGATCAGTGAGGGATTCTCAGACGACCTTTACTACATCGCCTCGCTCATCAGCAGAGTGGTGGGACACACAGTACACACGTCAGGTGCAGCTCCCATGTTCTGTATCTCAATGTGTTTCATTCTCATTTTATTCTGTGATTTGTGTCTTGTATAGGTGGACTTTGAGGGCAGTTTAGCAGAAAACTGTTTCACTGTCAAACCCAATGTGGACCCTGCTATAGGCGAGAGTGAGTGTTCATAACATTAGGGAATGAAGGTTAGAGTTATGTTTGTTGAAGGTCAGAGTTATGTTTGTTGAAGGTCAGAGTTATGTTTGTTGAAGGTCAGAGTTATGTTTGTTGAAGGTCAGAGTTATGTTTGTTGAAGGTTAGGGTTATGTTTGTTGAAGGTTAGGGTTATGTTTGTTGAAGGTTAGGGTTATGTTTGTTAAAGGTTAGGGTTCTGTTTGTTAAAGGTTAGGGTTATGTTTGTTGAAGGTGTCGTGGATAATCGTTTCAAAATATAACACTTACAAGAACTTGTGAATTCAATATAGGCTTTTAATACAAAATATCAGAAGCCGGTATGGTCCGCGGACAACACACACTTTCCCAGAGCTGGTTCTGTATTTATACACATATAGCATATGAGTCCATCCTACATGTAAATTAAGTTACTTCCCTTAGGTCATCTGCCACCATTATCTTTCATTTCAGGCTTCCTGCTTGTTCATGCCCAATAACGCCTGTATCCGCTCTTGATTAGATTACAATGGACCCTCTCGTGTCCTAAAATTAATATGTATTATGCCTATAGTCCATCTGTTGGTCATTTGGCTGGCACCCTCCTTTGTGTGTCCCTCTGACCTCGGTATGTCCAGCTATCCTATGCACTCATGGCCTTGCTTTAGTTTCCTGTTCTCTACAATAGACAATGTACTTTAAGTGTCGCCTCTTCCTTTTTACCCTAAGCCTTTATGCTTTTTATGGCTTTGGCCATTATGTCTGTTATGTCTTAGTTTCCTGTTTTTACCAGAATGGCAAATGCACTCACGTGTTGCCTTCTCCTCTTGTAGTCTAATGTACACCTGTCTTTGCTCAATAGTGTCATATCTGTCTCCATATGTCTAAGCACTTACTCCTACAAATCCCTCCTCTTGAGGCTAATTAGCCTCAAAAACTAAAATAAAATGACATATAGAGAGTGGAGGCCAATACCAACAGTTGACAAAAACAGTATCAAAATAAAGCTTACAAATCACCTGGACCAAACATCTCCAATACATAAACACAGACAGGAGTAAAATATCCAATTTGAAACATAAAACACTTACAAAACCCAACTAGACCAAACATCTCCAAACAATATCATAGATAGGAGTAAAAGATCTAGTATGTAAAAAATAAAACATTTATAATCAATCATTATATTGTGAAGAAGCAATGAGCATGTAGTATGCCCACACATCCAGAAACTATCAGCTATTCCTTAATCCTGATTCTTTAACATTTCAAGATATAATGTTACTTGAGTTATATTACCACATTTACCTTTGTGATTCACAATCATTCCTTTATCAAATGTACTAACTCCTGCAGTTTCTAACACCCAAATAGTTTATTAAATTAACTATAGTGTTTCCCACATCCATCCCATTATCTCCATAGCTGTAGAAACATTCATATTCGCTTTTTACAATAGTAAACCTATCATTATGAGGATCATTCAATTCAGTTCTTATTTTTGTACATTCATATTTTCCCAACATATTTTTATTTATTCACTTCTGCCTTTAGTGTTACCTAATGCCAACCTGCATCTATGTTACACAAAGGAATGTAGTATTTTCTCTGAATACATTGAACATTTTAAATTTAACACATTCTTCAAATGATGCAAGTTCAGGTACTATCAAAAGATCAGACCAAGGTGATTTTCTACACAAAATACAATTGTCCATTCTGTGTTTGTTTGCTGTATACTTAGCCCATTCGTACCACTCGTTCTTCACTACTTCTTCTCGTGTGCTGTCCTTGAGTGGTTCTGATTTTGAGATATCTGTCGCTTTTACAATGTTTTTGTGTCACGTTCCTGACCTTATTTCCTTTGTTTAGTCTTTGTTTAGTTGGTCAAGACGTGAGCTGGGTGGGTATATTCCATGTTATGTGTTTTCATTGGTTTAGGGTTGTCTAACTAGCCTGATATGGTTCTCAATCAGAGGCAGGTGTTTTACGTTGTCTCTGATTGGGAACCATATTAAGTTAGGCTGTTCTCACTGTTTGTTTGTGGGTGATTGTTCCTGTTCGTTGCGTTCTTTGTTTTCTAGATTCACATGTTCAGGACTGTAGCGTCGTTGGTTTCGTTTTGTTTATTGTTTTTGTTCGTGTTGAATAAGTGTTTGAATAAATATGGATACATACCACGCTGCAATTTGGTCCTCCTCTCCTTCAACCAACGACGAGAGTCGTTACATTTTGTCTTGAGGTAGATCATTAGAGTTTATCAGAAAGTTCCAAATGCCAGTAAAAAAAACTTCTGGTTCTGATGTCTCAGGTTTCTTTGTGGGTACAGTGGACTACTTGGTAAGGGCAGTTGATGTTATCTTAGTGGTAGCTACTGTAGTCTTCACAGCAGCTGCCACCATTGTTGTTGTCGTTGTTCTAGTTGTCACAGGCTCTTCCTGTTTAGGTATTGGCGTAGGACCAATTCTAATGAACGTGTTGCTACTCCCTTCAGTCAATCTTGTTCTCGTTATTTCAACTATATGTTCTTCACCTTCCACTGGTTCAATCTTGTTCATGATGAGCACCCACTCGTCTTTTTCTTTGATTAACTTTTTATGGCTGCAGGGGCAGTATTGAGTAGCTTGGATGAAAGGTGCCCATTTCAAACGGCCTCGTACTCAATTCTTGCTCGTACAATATGCATATTATTATTACTATTGGACAGAAAACACTCTCAAGTTTCTAAAACCGTTTGTATTATATCTGTGAGTTAAACAGAACTCATTTTGCAGCAAACTTCCTGTCAGAAAGTGAAAAATCTGAAATCGAGTCTCTGTTCCAGGGCCTCCCTAATAATTTGCTTGAAATCTATTAGTATACATGCACTTCATACGCCTTCCACTAGATGTCAATAGGCTGTGAGAGGTGAAATGGAGTGTATAGCTATTTCTATGGTCAAAAGAGAGGTCTTGGAATGACAGGACCCCAATTTCCTTTGTTCAGGAAGGCGCAGGAAGTACATCAGCATTGGCTTCTGAAAAGCTTTTGTTATAGACGGCTAATATCTCCGGCTTTGATTTTATTTGATAAATGTGACAATATCGTCGTAAAGTATTTTTTTTCAATATAGTTTAAAACCTGTTATGGCTGCAGCCCGACACCGGTACACTTATGACAACATCCAGCTCAGGTGCAGGGCGCGAAATTCAAAATCTATTTTTTTTTTATATTTAACTTTCACACATTAACAAGTCCAATACAGCATTTGAAAGATAAACATCTTGTTAATCCAGCCAACGTGTCCGATTTTTTAAAATGTTTTACAGCAAAAACACCACGTATATTTATGTTAGTTCACCACCAAATACAAAAGAGGACAGACATTTTTCACAGCACAGGTAGCATGCACAAAGCCAACCTAACTAACCAAGATCCAACCAAACAAACTATAAATCAGTTTTACATTGATGCTACCATCATAGCTACAGTCAGAAATAGCACGGGAGTAGCCAGAGTAAATACAGACACCAACGTCAACTACCTAATTACTCATCATAAAACATTTCAGAAAAATATGGTGTATAGCAAAATGAAAGACAAAGATCTTGTGAATACAGACAATATTTCCGATTTTCTAAGTGTTTTACAGCGAAAACACAATATATCGTTATATTAGCTTATATTAGCTACTGCAATGGCTAACACACAACAGCATTGATTCCAAGTAATCGGTAGCGATAGCACAGCTCGACAGATATGAAATAGCATCCCAAATTGGGTCCTTATCTTTGTTGATCTTCCATCAGAATGTTGTAAAGGGGTCCATTGTCCAGCACCGTCTTTGTTTGGATCCAGAACGAACTATTTCCCTCTTGAATTAGCAAGCACACTGGCCGTGCGGCGCTAACCTCTCCTTCTTGAAAAAATTCTTCCAACGCATCACGTCTAAAGTCCCGAATAAATTTCAATAATATAATTAAACTATTTTGAAAAAACATACTTTAGGATGATATTGTGACATGTATCAAGTAAAATCGAAGCCGGAGATTATATTCACCTATAACGACAGTTTTCCAGGAGGCAATACAAGGTCCAACTTCGCGCCTTCGAGAAATTTTTTTATGGCGGACCTCTCACTCCAAGAGGCTCTATGCAATCCCTGAATGAGATATTCAAGTCCTTTCTGCTCTCACTTCCGCATGACACCCAGGGGAAGGCGTATGACGTGTTTCTATGGTCCCAAGTGACATGCCCTTTTATAGACAAGCTCTTGAAAAAAGACCTCGCATTTGGAAATCTCACTTCCGGATAGGAAATGGGCTGCAGAAAGAGTTCTGGTTCACTTAGAGAAATAATTCAAACGGTCTAAGAAACTAGAGAGTGTTTTCTATCCAATAGAAATGATAATATGCATATTGTACGAGCAAGAATTGAGTAGGAGGCCGTTTGAAATGGCCACCTCTTTTCAGGTTACTCAGTGCTGCCCCTTGCAGCCATAAGAAGTTAATCAGATTATTGAAATTTTTTCGGGAGTTTTGGCGTGTTCCGTTCTCTGCATTTGTTCACGATGGACAGCTTCGCGCCACTTGGCAAGTTTTGCTTGCTAATTCGAGAGGGAAAAAGGACATTCTAAAACCAAACAACGATTGTTCTGGACAAAGGACCCCTTGTGCAAGATTCTGATGGAAGCTCAACAAAAGTAGGACCCATTTATGATGTTATTTCATATTTCTGTCAAATGTTTACTATTAGTTTCCGCCCAGATTTTGGGCGCTCTCTCGCTATAACGTAAGCTGCATGTCGTACTAAAGTTATTTTTAGAATTCTAACACGGCGATTGCATTAAGAACTAGTGTATTTATCATTTGCTGTACAACAAGTATTTTTTTGTAACGTTTATGATTAGTTATTTGGTCAGAATCGGTGAGTGTCAGAAATATATCCGGAGATTCTGGTAAATATTTGCTACGTTTTCACAATGTATAACCACGGATTTCAGCTCTAAATATGCACATTTTCGAACAAACCATATATGTATTGTGTAATATGATGTTATAGGACTGTCATCTGAAGTTTATGAAGGTTAGTGAAATAATTAATATCTTTTGCTGGTTTTGTCGCTATCGCTACTGTTCCCTTGAATCAATGCTGTTGTGTGGTTGGCTATTGTAGTAAGCTAATATAATGCTATATTGTGTTTTCGCTGTAAAACACTTAAAGAATCGGAAATATTGGCTGGATTCACAAGATGTTTGTCTTTCATTTGCTGTACACCATGTATTTTTCATAAATGTTTTATGATGAGTATTTAGGTATTTCAATTTGGTCTCTGTAATTGTTCTAGCTGCTTCGGTGCTATTTGTGATTGCAGCTGCAATGTAAAACTATGATTTATACCTGAAATATGCACATTTTTCGAAAAAAACATAGATTTATTGTATAACATGTTATAAGACTGTCATCTGATGAAGTTGTTTCTTGGTTAGTGACTAATTCTATCTCTATTTGGTCGGTTTTGTGCAAGCTACCTGTGCTGTGAAAGAAATGTCTGTGCTTTTTTGTATTTGGTGGTGAGCTAACATAAATATACGTGGTGTTTTCGCTGTAAAACATTTTAAAAAATCGGACATGTTGGCTGGATTCACAAGATGTTTATCTTTCATTTGCTGTATTGGACTTGTTATGTGTGAAAATTAAATATTTCTAAAAAATATATTTTGAATTTGGCCCTGCACTTGGACTGGCTGTTGTCATATGTGTACCGACACCGGGCTTGCAGCCATAAGAATTAATGTCAGGTCACATCCTTTCGGGTCCCAAACTACTTCTCCCTTTGTTTGGTGATGTGTCCATCCACAGAGTGCCATCTCCGGTCAGGGTTTGATCCTTATGATTGAGATAGACTTCAGTTCTCCTGCTTCTGTTATGAGTTGAGGTGGAACAGAGATTCTAACCCTGTCATTCTTTTTAGATTGTTCGGCTGGTTCCTCTCTTCTCTTCCTGTTTCCACCATACATCTTGATTGTGCGTGAGTCTGTTGTTTCTATACTAGCGTTCACTGTTACTTCTGTTATGTCAATGTCATTATTCTTTTGTTGTTCTAACTTCAATTGTCTGTAAAGGAGACCATTCAAGAGCTGAAAAGTAAATTGTGGTGAAATCCCCATTTTCTTCAGCTTGCGGGACTTTTCCTCCTCTTTCTTCCCCTGAGGCTCCCTCCTCAGGCCGGACTGGGCTTCCATCTGGAAGGGTGTCAATTTTAGGGAAGAGATGTTCCCATTCTGTAGGTGGTACTTCGGGGTCCCTCTGTGGAGGGCTTCCTTCAAGGAGGTCTGCCACAACAGGTATGTTATCAAGAGTAGCAGGCATGTTACTTCCTCCCATCCCTGGACTCTCTGGCCCCATAGGAGAGAATACTGGTTGTTTGCAGGTTTTCTCTCCAGTGTTGTCTCTCCTTCGTATTCTTCTGGGTGCATTAGGCGATGCACCTGTCGTATTTTGGCTTTCACTTGGTCTGCTGTTCTTTTTCTTTTGGCTCCTCCCTGGCATCTCGATTGCTTTCGCTGTTCCTGCTCCTTCCGGGCTCCTGCCTGGTGGATCAGCATCCTCTGTGTCCTCATCTCTATATGGTTGTGTCCTTCTCTCTGTTGGGACTCGGTTGATCCCACTTCCTCCGGAACACTCGAACGTAGACTAGATCTCCTGGTATCACTGAGAGAGGTCCTTCTGGTCCCCTTGGATCATCAGACGTGGAACCTCTCGTCCTGGTTCAGGTTTCTGCCTTCTTATGGCCTCTGTTCTATGATTACACCATACATCCATCACTCATCACACAACAAACTGACATTCCAGCTGAAGCTGGCGAACCCCTCTCCTTCTGGTTTCCTAAACATAAGACTTGGAAATCAAAAGACAAAACATAACAGTATTGACAATGTTATGTGTTATGCATAAATATATTCATGAAAACTGAAATCTGAGACTGTCACGTTCCTGACCTGGTTTCTGTTAGTTTTGTATGTGTTAGATGGTCAGGACGTGAGTGTGGGTGGGCAGTCTATGTTTTCTGTTTCTATGTTGGTTTTGGGTGACCTGATATGGCTCTCAATTAGAGGCAGGTGTTTTTCATTTCCTCTGATTGAGAGTCATATTAAGGTAGGTGTGTTCACACTGTTTGTTTGTGGGTGATTGTCTTCCATGTCTGTGTCTGCGCACCACACGGGACTGTTTTCGGTTTGTTTTGTACATCGTTCTTTTGTGTAGTCTATTTTCCCTGTTAGTGCGTTCTTCGTGTTATTTGTAAGTTCGTATTGTTCAGGTCTGTCTACACATTCGTTTTTGTTATTTTGTAGTTTATTCAAGTATAGTTCGTGTCATTGTTTCGTCGTGTCTTAAATAAATCATGTCATCACAACCCGCTGCATATTGGTCTTCCGATCCCTCTCTCCTCTCCTCATCCGAGGAGGAGGAAGAGCTAGAAAGCCGTTACAGAGACCATGACAATTCCCACTCTCTCTTCACCTGACTCTATGCCTCCAGGATACTTTTCTGCTGGACTCCACAAAAATAAAAGCCCTAAAAAGCTTCCTCATGCTTCCACCCAGTCTTCCCCTTTCGGCCCCAGGTTCTGAGAGGCGTTCCCAAATCATGTAATTGTAACGGCTCTCTTTCGGTGAGTGAGTAGACCAAGGCGCAGCGGGTGATGAATACATAATGTTTATTTGACAAGACGGAAAAACACGAAACGATATACACTTGAATGATAAACCAAATAACAAAACGAACTAGACAGACCTAAACTATGAACTTACATGAAACGAGGAAACACATGAACAGACAGGAACGACCGAACGAACGAGACGAGACAGTACCGTGTGGTGCAACAAACACAGACACAGCGACAATCACCCACAAACAAACAGTGAGAACAACCTACCTTAATATGACTCTCAATTAGAGGAAAACGCAAAACACCTGCCTCTAATCAAGAGCCATACCAGGCAACCCAAAACCAACATAGAAACGGAAAACATAGACTGCCCACCCAAAACTCACGCCCTGACCATCACACACATACAAAACAACAGAAAACAGGTCAGGAACGTGACAGAACCCCCCCCTCAAGGTGCGAACGCCGGGCGCACCAGCACAAAGTCCAGGGGAGGGTCTGGGTGGGCATCTGACCACGGTGGTGGCTCAGGCTCCGGACGCTGTCCCCACACCACCATAGTCACTCCCCGCTTCTGTATCCCCCTCCCAATGACCACCCTCCAACTAAAACCACCTAAATGAAGGGGCAGCACCGGGATAAGGGGCAGCACCGGGATAAGGGGCTGCACCGGGATAAGGGGCTGCACCGGGATAAGGGGCAGGTCCGGGCTGAGGGACTCTGGCAGGTCCGGGCTGAGGGACTCTGGCAGGTCCGGGCTGAGGGACTCTGGCAGGTCCGGGCTGAGGGACTCTGGCAGGTCCGGGCTGAGGGACTCTGGCAGGTCCGGGCTGAGGGACTCTGGCAGGTCCGGGCTGAGGGACTCTGGCAGGTCCGGGCTGAGGGACTCTGGCAGGTCCGGGCTGAGGGACTCTGGCAGGTCCGGGCTGAGGGACTCTGGCAGGTCCGGGCTGTAGGGCAGCTCATGACTGTAGGGCAGCTCATGACTGTAGGGCAGCTCATGACTGTAGGGCAGCTCATGACTGTAAGGCAGCTCATGACTGTAGGGCAGCTCATGACTGTAGGGCAGGTCATGACTGTAGGGCAGCTCATGTCTGTAGGGCAGCTCATGTCTGTAGGGCAGCTCATGACTGTAGGACAGCTCCTGACTGTAGGGCAGCTCCTGACTGTAGGGCAGCTCCTGACTGGCTGGCGGCTCTGGCAGCTCCTGACTGGCTGGCGGCTCTGGCAGCTCCTGACTGACGGACGGCTCTAGCGGCTCCTGACTGACGGACGGCTCTAATGGCTCGGGACAGACGGGCGGCTCTAATGGCTCATGGCAGACGGATGGCTCAGAAGGCGCTGTGCAGACGGATGGCTCAGAAGGCGCTGTGCAGACGGATGGCTCAGAAGGCGCTGGGCAGACGGATGGCTCAGACGGCGCTGGGCAGACGGATGGCTCAGACGGCGCTGGGCAGACAGATGGCTCAGACGGCGCTGGGCAGACAGATGGCTCAGACGGCGCTGGGCAGACAGATGGCTCAGACGGCGCTGGGCAGACAGATGGCTCAGACGGCGCTGGGCAGACAGATGGCTCAGACGGAGCTGGACAGACAGATGGCTCAGACGGAGCTGGACAGACAGGCAGTGCAGAAAGCGTTGGGCAGACGGCCGACTCTGCCCTGCTGAGGCGCACAGTAGGCCTGGTGCGTGGTGCCGGAACTGGAGGTACCGGGATGACGGCACGCACTTCAAGGCTAGTGCGGGGAGCAGGAACAGGGCACACTGACCTCTCGAAGCGCACTATAGGCCTGGTGCGTGGTACCGGCACTGGAGGTACCGGGCTGAGGGCACGCACCTCAGGGCGAGTGCGGGGAGAAGGAACAGTGCGTGCAGGGCTCTGGAGACGCACAGATGGCATTAGTGCGTGGTGCCGGAACTGGAGGCACTGGGCTGGAGACACGCACCATAGGGAGAGTGCGTGGAGGAGGAACAGGGCTCAGGAGACGCACAGGTGGCTTAGTGCGTGGTGCCGGAACTGGTGGTACTGGGCTGGGGCGAGGAGGTAGCGCCGGAAATACCAGACCGTGTAGGCGTACTGGCTCCCTTGAGCACTGAGCCTGCCCAACCTTACCTGGTTGAATGCTCCCCGTCGCCCGACCAGTGCGGGGAGGTGGAATAACCCGCACCGGGCTATGTAGGCGAACCGGGGACACCATGCGTAAGGCTGGTGCCATGTAAGCCGGCCCAAGGAGACGTACTGGTGGCCAGATATGTAGGGCCGGCTTCATGACATTTGGCTCAATGCCCAATCTAGCCCTACCAGTGCGGGGAGGTGGAATAACCCGCACTGGGCTATGCACCCGTACAGGAGACACCGTGCGCTCTACTGCGTAACACGGTGTCTGCCCGTACTCCCGCTCTCCACGGTTAGCCTGGGAAGTGGGCGCAGGTCTCCTACCTGCCCTCGGCCCACTACCTCTTAGCCACCCCCCAAGAAATTTTTGGGTAGTACTCACGGGCTTTTCGGGCTTCTGTGCTAGACTCCTCCCCTCATACTGCCGGTTCCTCTCTCAGGTCTCCTCCGCTCTCCGAGCTGCCTCCAGCTGTTCCCATGGGCGGTGATTCACCTCCACTTTAGCCCATGGTCCCTTTCCTTCCATGATCTCCTCCCAAGACCATAAATCCTGCTTCGTGTGCTGTCGTTGCTGTCCATTAACCCGCTGCTTGATCTGGGTTTGGTGGGTGATTCTGTAACGCTCTCTTTCGGTGAGTGAGTAGACCAAGGCGCAGCGGGTGATGAATACATAATGTTTATTTGACAAGACGGAAAAACACGAAACGAAATACACTTGAATGATAAACAAAATAACAAAACGAACTAGACAGACCTAAACTATGAACTTACATGAAACGAGGAAACACATGAACAGACAGGAACGACCGAACGAACGAGATGAGACAGTACCATGTGGTGCAAAATACACAGACACAGTGACAATCACCCACAAACAAACAGTGAGAACAACCTACCTTAATATGACTCTCAATTAGAGGAAAACGCAAAACACCTGCCTCTAATCAAGAGCCATACCAGGCAACCCAAAACCAACATAGAAACGGAAAACATAGACTGCCCACCCAAAACTCACGCCCTGACCATCACACACATACAAAACAACAGAAAACAGGTCAGGAACGTGACAGTAATTTTTTACTTAGTTTCCCATCTGCTCCATTTCAACTGATGATCATGTGCATAACCTTAATCAACATTATCTCTTCTTGAAGTAATTCAACACTGTATATGCTTTCACATCAATGCCTTCAACATGTTGTTTAGAGTACAATTACCCTAACATCTATCCTTTTTCACATGATGCATTAACAAATAAAACAAGTAGCCCCCAAACTTAACCCAGTATGTATATAGTGGAATCTAGTCTCTCTCTCTCTCTCTCTCTCTCTCTCTCTCTCTCTCTCTCTCTCTCTCTCTCTCTCTCTCTCTCTCTCTCTCTCTCTCTCTCTCATTCCACATCCTCTGTCATAGTGTTTTCAAGCTCACCCATTATTCAGCTGAACCTTACTTCTTGTGAGACTTATGCACCCACCAAAGAGAGACATGACGATCTTTACCACTGCAGTGCTGTAAGAAGTATACCCCCAGCCTGGTGTATCTTGATGTACACTCAGTCTCCAGAATTCAGCCCATGCCCTTCCATCTGGCCTCTTATGTGCTGTTTTTTCCTGAGGACATACACACTAACACATGGGTTATTTCCTGACAACAGACTTTCTTCTTATAGCAAGATCACTAATTCTTAATTTTTAAATAACAGCCCTATGTAAACATTCTGTCTCAAATACCTGGCCTCCTGCCACAGAATTATTCATAATGATAGCCAAATTATGGTCCACACAGCAACTGCTGTAATAACATGTAATCAGTCAAGTGTCTTCCAGTTGGAAGAATATCCAATCCTATCAAAACTAAGTCATAATTGTCTTATACTTTTGCTCTAGTGTTCAAAATGCCACCACTTATTACTTTTACCATAATCTAGGTATGTGTAATGTTCTATTTACTTTAGAATTGTCCCTATTTTTTATATCCCTATATTTTACAAGGCCAACTCTCCTTCCTTTTCTGTGAGTTATCTCCTCTAATTATATATAGTTTCTAGAAATAACACCACTTCACTACCATAACCTTAATTTATGAGTCCCCTCATATCCCCAATGTAGTCACAGTTTTTCTAACCCATAACACATGAGTCACTACTCCTAATTTCCTTCCATAGTTTGATACATACTTAAACATTCTCAAATCAATTTTAGTCAATTTATATCATTCCCTCTTCAGGAACAATATACACCCTTATGTTCCTTAAAACAAAAAAGAAATTGACAAAACAAGAAAAAAAAGAAAAAGTAATTATAATAACTGCGTTTCATTCCATGCCCATGTTATGTTGGTCTCTTTCTTCTTTATCCTTGGGTGTTATCGCACAACAGACTATACCTTTTTATTCAATTACTTATATTATTACAATTCCAATGACATTATAAAACAAAAGAAACAAAAACCTTTAATCTAATATTCTGTAAGTTTTGTCAACCACCCTGTCTCAGGATTAGTTTCCAGATGTAACGGCGGTCCTCCTCCTCTTCATCTTCGGAAGAGGAGGAGTATTGAGGGAACCAAGGCGCAGCGTAGTGAAATTACATTTTATTAACGAAAAAACACGAACTTGAATAAACTAACAAAAATAACAAACGGTGTAGACAGACCTATACGACGAACTCACATAAAACAAGAAGAACGCACGAATAGGACAATTAGACTACACAAACCGAACAAACCATAACAGTCCCGTATGGTGCAAACAATTACACAGACACTGAAGACAATCACCCACAACGAACACTGTGACAAGGCCTACCTAAATATGACTCTTAATTAGAGGAACGCCAAACACCTGCCTCTAATTAAGAGCCATACCAGGCAACCCAAAACCAACACAGAAACAGAAAACATAGAATGTCCACCCAACCTCACGTCCTGACCAACTAACACACATAACAAACTAACATAAATAGGTCAGGAACGTGACACCAGAGCTTCCCTAGGCCTAGAAAATTTAAACAGTTCTATATCCAATTCATAACTAAATGTTGTTTATAATTTGTCCAACCCAATATTCAGGATAACAGTCCTTAGTGCTTACTTTAACTCAAATTTGACCTTTATATATGCAATACACATCATCCCTTTAATAATTAACATTTATACTAAAAACTTTTAGTACCCGTAATATCTATTTTCCAATTAGACCTTTTGTCTCAGTTTTTCTCTCATGAGTGGCCTGGTAATAAAAGGTCAGTACCCCAATCCCCTTTAGTCTTTCTCCTCCCTGGCACATATCATTCCAGCATGTCTATTTTTAGATACAGTTCACAGGTCATCAGACACAGTTGTCCCTCACTATTCAGCCGGTTAGGGTGGGTTTGAGCTCCACACACACTTGTTGTGGTGATAATGTCTCCCATGCATTAAAGCATTCTGACGTCACCTTCCATGATAACTCCCTTATTCTACTGGTGATCTCTCAGATGAGTTACAGATTATGTAGCTTTCAACATAACCCTCGCAGAGACCCACACTCCAATAAACACTTTGGAGTAACTTTCATCCCTTTTTAACATATATTTCCCTTTTATATGCAGAATGAACAAAGCACATTTGTGTATTTACCCAAAGACCATAACCCCAGGGAACTGATAATTTTACCTATGAACCCATGTTAAATCAAAAAATAAACCTATTTGAATAACTAGTCAATTTAAGATTACAACCCTTCATAATTTTCCCAGTGTAACGATTTTCTATTTCGTCCTCCTCATCGGATGAGGAGAGGCGAGAAGGATCGGACCAATATGCAGAGTGGTTCGTGCTCATGATGATTTATTAAAACCGAAACTGAACACTGAAATACAAAACAATAAACAAAGTGCAGAAAACCGAAACAGTACCGTGTGGTGAAAACACTAACACGGTAGACAAACACCCACAAAACACACGTGAAACCCAGGCTGCCTAAGTATGATTCTCAATCAGGGACAACGATTGACAGCTGCCTCTGATTGAGAATCATAACAGGCCGAATACAAAATCCCAACATAGAAAATCACACATAGACAACCCACCCAACTCACGCCCTGACCATACTAAATAAATACAAAACAAGGGAAAACAGGTCAGGAACGTGACAGAAACCCCCCCCCCCCCCCCCCCCTTAAGGTGCGAACTCCGGGCGCACCACCTAAAACTCTAGGGGAGGGTCTGTCCGCGGTGGCGGCTCTGGCGCGGGACGTGGACCCCACTTTAACAAGGTTTTTGTCCGCCTCCTTAATCGCCCCCGTGGCCTTTTATGAGCGGCGATCCTCGCCGCCGACCTTGGCCTGGGGACCCTAGCCATGGGTCCCGAATGCACGGGGAATTCCGGCAGCGCCGGACAGGCGGGAGACTCCGGCAGCGCTGGAGTGAAGGACGCCTCCGGCAGCTCCAGAGTGTAGAGCGATTTTGGCATCGCCTGGCTGACTGCAGGCTCTGGCGGATCCTGGCTGGCAGGCTCTGGCGGATCCTGGCTGGCTTGCTCTGACAGCTCCTGGCTGGCTGGCTCTGACAGCTCCTGGCTGGCTGGCTCTGACAGCTCCTGGCTGGCTGGCTCTGGGCGCTCCTGGCTGGCTGACGGCTCTGGCTGGCCATGGCTGGCTGACGGCTCTGGCTGGCCATGGCTGGCTGACGGCTCTGGCTGGCCATGGCTGGCTGACGGCTCTGGCTGGTCATGGCTGGCTGACGGCTCTGGCTGGTCATGGCTGGCTGTCGGCTCTGGCTGGTCATGGCTGGCGGACGGCTCTGGCTGGTCATGTCTGGCGGACGGCTCTGGCTGCTCCTGTCTCGCGGACTGCTCTGGTTGCTCCTGTCTGGCGGACGGCTCTGGTTGGCGGACGGCTCTGGTTGCTCCTGTCTGGCGGACGGCTCTGGCTGCTCCTGTCTGGCGGACGGCTCTGGCTGCTCCTGTCTGGCGGACGGCTCTGGCTGCTCCTGTCTGGCGGACGGCTCTGGCTGCTCCTGTCTGGCGGACGGCTCTGGCTGCTCCTGTCTGGCGGACGGCTCTGGCTGCTCCTGTCTGGCGGACGGCTCTGGCTGCTCCTGTCTGGCGGACGGCTCTCGCTGCTCCTGTCTGGCGGAGGGCTCTAGCGGCTCGGGACAGACGGGCAGCTCTGACGGCTCGGGACAGACGGGCAGCTCTGACGGCTCGGGACAGACGGGCAGCTCTGACGGCTCGGGACAGACGGGCAGCTCTGACGGCTCGGGACAGACGGGCAGCTCTGACGGCTCGGGACAGACGGGCACCTCTGACGGCTCGGGACAGACGGGCAGCTCAGACGGCGCTGGGCAGGCGGGCAGTTCAGACGGCGCTGGGCAGGCGGGCAGTTCAGACGGCGCTGGGCAGGCGGGCAGCTCAGACGGCGCTGGGCAGGCAGGCAGCTCAGGCGGCGCTGGGCAGGCAGGCAGCTCAGGCGGCGCTGGGCAGGCAGGCAGCTCAGGCAGCGCTGGGCAGGCAGGCAGCTCAGGCAGCGCTGGGCAGGCAGGCAGCTCAGGCAGCGCTGGGCAGGCAGGCAGCTCAGGCAGCGCTGGGCAGGCAGGCAGCTCAGGCAGCGCTGGGCAGGCAGGCAGCTCAGGCAGCGCTGGGCAGGCAGGCAGCTCAGGCAGCGCTGGGCAGGCAGGCAGCTCAGGCAGCGCTGGACAGACGGGTACACCTGGAGGAAGGAGACGGAGAGACAGCCTGGTGCGGGGGGCTGCCACCGAAGGACTGGTACGTGGAGGTGGCACCGGATATACCGGACCGTGAAGGAGTACACGCGCTCTTGAGCACCGAGCCTGCCCAACCTTACCAGGTTGAATGGTCCCCGTAGCCCTGCCAGTGCGGCGAGGTGGAATAGCCCGCACTGGGCTATGCTGGCGAACTGGGGACACCATTTGTAAGGCTGGTGCCATGTACGCCGGCCCGAGGAGACGGCTTCATGGCACCCGGCTCGATGCCCAACCTAGCCCGGGCCAGTGCGGCGAGGTGGAATAGCCCGCACTGGACTAAGCACGCGTACTGGGGACACCGTGCGCTCCACCGCATAACCCGGTGCCTGACCAGTACGACGCCCTCTCACTCCACGGTAACCACGGGGAGTTGGCTCCAGTCTCCTACCCGGCTTAGCCACACTCCGCGTGTGGCCCCCCCCAAGAAATTTTGGGGTCTGAGTCTTGGGCTTCCAACCGCGTCGCCGCGCTGCCTCCTCATACCAGCGCCTCTCTGCCTTCGCTGCCTCCAACTCCGCCTTGGGACGGCGATATTCCCCTGGCTGAGCCTAGGGTCCCTTGCCGTCCAGGATCTCCCCCCAAGTCCAGGAGTCCTGTGTCTGTTTCTGCTGCTGCCCTTTCCCACTCTGCTTGGTCCTTTGATGGTGGGTGTTTCTGTAACGATTTTCTATTTCGTCCTCCTCATCGGACGAGGAGAGGCGAGAAGGATCGGACCAATATGCAGAGTGGTTCGTGATCATGATGATTTATTAAAACCGAAACTGAACACTGAAATACAAAACAATAAACGAAGTGCAGAAAACCGAAACAGTACCGTGTGGTGAAAACACTAACACAGTAGACAAACACCCACAAAACACACGTGAAACCCAGGCTGCCTAAGTATGATTCTCAATCAGGGACAACGATTGACAGCTGCCTCTGATTGAGAATCATAACAGGCCGAATACAAAATCCCAACATAGAAAATTACACATAGACAACCCACCCAACTCACGCCCTGACCATACTAAATAAATACAAAACAAGGGAAAACAGGTCAGGAACGTGACACCCAGGGAAATAATAGATTTTCAAAGTAATTATACACTTTGAATAGAGACTGGTGTTTCTTAATCATTTTATAATTAAATCCCACCTGTTCCAACAATTTCTAGTGAAGGTGATCAGTCTTTCACGGGAAATTCTTAGGATTCGGGGCATTTTGACACCATTAAAATGTTTCCACTCCCCTTTCTTTAGAAACAACTTAAATACATTTTTCAAAAACATTTCCATCCTTCTGCATACCCAATTTGAAACTGAATTGAAAACGCCCTTCCAAAATAAATCCACTAACGCGTATTCATTCCCGGTATCTGGTGTGTACTTACTAGTGAACCATAGGCCAAGAACACACAGGAACTGACTCCATTTTTTAGCCTTATCCAGATATTTCTATTTTTAAATCGGCTGACTTTAACTAACTGCTTTCCCCAGTATCGCAGTCTCCAATGACATTTTGACCAGAGAAGATTAAACCCTTTTTTTTCTGGAAAAGAAAGTGTACATATCATTAATATTCACAATGTTACCTTTTAATCAGCAAACCAATAGTATTACTTATACATTGATTTTATTCTATAAGCATCTTAGCAGTTTCAGAGAGTGACGGTATAGAATGTCTAACACAATTAAAATCCCATCGGTACTCTACTAGAAGTCAGGTAAAACGTGATCTAATACTTCTTTCATCACATATAAACTGTAATCTCTATGAACCACTCATTGATCGATCAGAGACTATACAATGCCAGGTGAAAATTCCATTCTTACTAACCTCAAAACGATTAGTTGTTTGTACTTTTGACAAAGATGCAAACTCTTGTATAGCGGCATTTCCTGCTACCGAACTAAGTTCCAGTGTCACCTTACACTCATTTTTCCCATACCCATACCCTTATGCTTTAGATATTCTCCATAGCTCTGCTAACCACCCGCACGTCTGCGAGGACGAGCAGAACCACACTTGTCCCTCATCGTAATGCACCTTCCGATGATAGAATGCTGACATCAGAACGCCTGCAAATCGAGCTTCCCATTATGGTCCCATGCGACTGTTCCAACTCCCAACTGCCTCCCCGGGGTGCCCATTTCATTTATCCTGTTTACCGGGCAATGGCGTCCTCCATTATCCAGCCCTTCACATTCAATCCGACTTCGGTAGAACTTATGTGCGCTTCTTTCAGCGACTCCACGGCTCCACCAAATCCGCCATCTCTCCATGCTAGGGAGAAACAGTCATTTTGTTTTCATGCCACTATTTATTTTTTCCTAAACACTCCCATCGTATTATACACCTTTTATTTACTATTTTCCAAGGTAGAGCTAATCCCCCTTTCCCAGATAATAATTCATTAGTCACATCACTTAATTTATCCTATCAAAGCCTACTTTATAATATCTGTACTATATTTCTGAATACTACAGATGACTTAATGTCTTATTCTAGTACAGTACCTCAAATATCGCTGTGTTTTTCCCTTTACAGATATCATTACTATTCATTTTATTAGTTCGCTTATTCTATCACTTTAACTTTATTCAGTGTATTAAATCCAATTTAATACATTTTTCCTTCTAATCCAGCTATTTATAATGTCTACACTTTCTTATCTCTTTATTTATCCGCTTGCTATATTCTATTTTAGCCTATTTTACTGTTTAATTCCTGATTCACGGTTTTAGTGAAGCAAGCCTCTCCTATCCTCCTCTCTTGTCCTGGTCTCAGTATCTTTTACACCTCTTTCTGTCCTTCAGGCTATTTTTAGACTGCAGTCTCTGTTGGTACAGAGTGGCTGGTCGCTTGCTGTTTTCCTCTTATTTCGTTATACTGCTCGTGATATCTTTAATATGTGTTCTAGACTTCTGTTATGGTGTTTCTTGTGTATTTTTGTCACTATTTATTCTAGACAGCCTAGATTTATTTTAACCTCATAGTATAATTTCGGTTTATTTTTAAATTCTTTCTTTCTACTTCGCTATATACTATTCGTGCCTTGTTTAATACCTCTTTAATTATTATTTATTTTAACACCTATTGTATTCTTACAAGGGTCGTTTAACACGTTATCACGTCAATATTTTATCCTTATTTATAACTTATTTTGCCCAATATTTATCGATTTTGTTCCTCTTCCCAGTGAGAGTTAAATGCACTCTCTTTCTCAGATTACACTCAGTTAACTGTCAGAGAGGCTTGCGCATACCTCTTTCTACCAGTTGGTCACAGACACACAGCCTGTTCTTCCTCTCTGCACCTTATGTTCTAGCTTATTCTAATCTACTCATTTCATCACAAAGAATTCTCATTCATTTGTTTATTTTTCATTCATTCAGTCTCTTTATTCCAACATCCCTTCGTTTTACCTAAAACGACCTATAGTTTTTCCTACTAACTTATTTCATTTCCTCGACATAAGCCGGAATTTATTCTATAGGATTCTTTCACGGTATGACGAGACTACTGCCTAATCGGGTCAGCCTGTCTTCATACCCTATTCACCCACCCAATACTGGCCTCTATTTCATATTAGAGCAATACTGTGGCGTGACCTACCGATTTACAGACTCCCGTTTAGCTAGAAGGAACGTTTTTATCCGCAAGATTTATTTTGCAGTTGAACCCAGCCAAATCGGGTCAGAGTTCTTCCGCGTCCTATATATTCACCCGAACAGACCCTCCTGTCGTGAATATCCCACCCAAGCAGACCCCTTTCTAATTTTTCCTTTTTATTTTTATTTTATTTATTTTATTTAACCTTTATTTAACCAGGTAGGCAAATTGAGAACACGTTCTCATTTACAATTGCGACCTGGCCAAGATAAAGCAAAGCAGTTCGACACATACAACAACACATAGTTACACATGGAGTAAAAACAAACATATAGTCAATAATACAGTGAAAAAAATAAAAAAAATAAGTCTATATACAATGTGAGCAAGTGAGGTGAGATAAGGGAGGTGAAGGCAAACAGATATATGTATAAATAAATAAAAATATAAAAAGGCCATGGAGGCGAAGTGAGTACAACACAGCAAGTAAAATAAAAACTAAAAAACACTGGAATGGTTGGTTTGCATTGGAAGAAAGTGCAAAGTAGAGACAGAAATAATGGGGTGCAAAGGAGCAAAATAAATTAATAAATAAATACAGTAGGTAAAGAGGTAGTTGTTTGGGCTAAATTGTAGATGGGTTATGTACAGGTGCAGTAATCTATGAGCTGCTCTGACAGCTGGTGCTTAAAGCTAGTGAGGGAGATAGGTGTTTCCAGTTTTAGAGATTTTTGTAGTTCGTTCCAGTCATTGGCAGCAGAGAACTGGAAGGAGAGGCGTCCAAAGGAAGAATTGGTTTTGGGGGTGACTAGAGAGATATACCTGCTGGAGCGCGTGCTACGGGTAGGTGCTGCTATGGTGACCAGCGAGCTGAGATAAGGGGGGACTTTACCTAGCAGGGTCTTGTAGATGACCTGGAACCAGTGGGTTTGGCGACGAGTATGAAGCGAGGGCCAGCCAACGAGAGTGTACAGGTCGCAGTGGTGGGTAGTATATGGGGCTTTGGTGACAAAACGGATGGCACTGTGATAGACTGCATCCAATTTATTGAGTAGGGTTTTGGAGGCTATTTTGTAAATGACATCACCGAAGTCGAGGATTGGTAGGATGGTCAGTTTTACAAGGGTATGTTTGGCAGCATGAGTAAAGGATGCTTTGTTGCGGAATAGGAAGCCAATTCTAGATTTGACTTTGGATTGGAGATGTTTGATGTGGGTCTGGAAGGAGAGTTTACAGTCTAACCAGACACCTAGGTATTTGTAGTTGTCCACATATTCTAAGTCAGAGCCGTCCAAAGTAGTGATGTTGGACAGGCGGGCAGGAGCAGGCAGCGATCGGTTGAAGAGCATGCATTTGGTTTTACTTGTATTTAAGAGCAGTTGGAGGCCACGGAAGGAGAGTTGTATGGCATTGAAGCTCGCCTGGAGGGTTTTTAAAGGGTGGTATCGTGGGCTTTCTAACTTCTTATTTATGCAGTCCTCTATTCTTTTTAGAGCTGTATTCATAAGTATCCTGTCCAAGCTTTCCTTCTACTAATTTTATCGAAGAGGTATTACAGGATTTTCTACCTACTTCATCTGTTTTGACCGTATGGGCTGTCCCACATATGGCCAGGCATCTCAGCCAGAGAGCGCAAACACCGCACCAGTCAGGCCACACATTCGAACGGTCCGATCAGAACGAGTGCCAGCCCCCTCCGCTAATCGCCCGACACCCGCAAGTTCACAGCCCCTACTCACTTAGTCCCTACACATGCACATATATATTTACATTTCACATCCCCCAAAATCTCACATGCATGCAATTTCATTGAATTCAAAAGTTCTTAGCATTTACTGGGTTTTTAGGAAATGTAAAGAGAGACCTACGTGACGCCCTTCTCGCTGAGACAGGATCTCTGAAGCAATTTATACAAACTTTCAACTATGTAAGAACAAGCTTACCTTTTTATAGTTGTGTGGCCACATTTGTTTGCAAGATTGTCCAAAGAAACTATCACCAGCCCGGAACGTCACTCCATGGTCCCTGTCCCTCCTGGCAAAGCTCGCCAAGTTATGTCGTGGATAATCGTTTCAAAATATAACACTTACAAGAACTTGTGAATTCAATATATGCTTTTGATACAAAATATCAGAAGCCGGGATGGTCCGCGGACCACACACACTTTCCCAGAGCTGGTTCTGTATTTATACACATATAGCATATGAGTCCATCCTACATGTAAATTAAGTTACTTCCCTTAGGTCATCTGCCACCATTATCTTTCATTTAAGGCTTCCTGCTTGTTCTTGCCCAATAACGCCTGTATCCGCTCTTGATTAGATTACAAGAGCGGATTAAATAAAATTATTATGTATTATGCCTATTTATTATTTTTTTTTTAAATTTTACCAGGTAAGTTGACTGAGAACACGTTCTCATTTGCAGCAACGACCTGGGGAATAGTTACAGGGGAGAGGAGGGGAATGAATGAGCCAATTGTAAACTGGGGATTATTAGGTGACCATGATGGTTTGAGGGCCAGATTGGGAATTTAGCCAGGACACCGGGGTTAACACCCCTACTCTTACGATAAGTGCCATGGGATCTGTAATGACCTCAGAGAGTCAGGACACCCATTTAACGTCCCATCTGAAAGACGGCACCCTACACACAGGGCAGTGTCCCCAATCACTGCCCTGGGGCATTGGGATATTTTATTAGACCAGAGGAAAGAGTGCCTCCTACTGGCCCTCCAATACCACTTCCAGCAGCATCTGGTCTCCCATCCAGGGACTGACCAGGACCAACCCTGCTTAGCTTCAGAAGCAAGCCAGCAGTGGTATGCAGGGTGGTATGCTGCTGGCATATAGCTGCTGGCTATAGTCCATCTGTTGGTCATTTGGCTGGCACCCTCCTTTATGTGTCCCTCTGACCTCGGTATGTCCAGCTATCCTATGCACTCATGGCCTTGCTTTAGTTTCCTGCCCTCCACAATAGACAATGTACTTTAAGTGTCGCCTCTTCCTTTTTACCCTAAGCCTTTATGCTTTTTATGGCTTTGGCCATTATGTCTGTTATGTCTTAGTTTCCTGTTTTTACCAGAATGGCAAATGCACTCACGTGTTGCCTTCTCCTCTTGTAGTCTAATGTACACCTGTCTTTGCTCAATAGTGTCATATCTGTCTCTATATGTCTAAGCACTTACTCCTACAAAGGTTAGGGTTATGTTTGTTGAAGGTTAGGGTAAGGTTAGATGAAATTTAGGGTAAGGTTAGCTGAAGGTTAGGGTTAGCTGATGGTTAAGGTTTGGTGAAGGTTAGGGTCATCTTACTCACCTCCGTCTGCTCCCTCTGCCAGAGAAGAGGAGGATGATGGGACTGGCTGACTTCCTGACGGACGTGGCTCGCAGAGAGCTGGAGCACCTGGACACCCGTATCCCCTCCTGCTGCGTCATCTACATCCCCCTGGTCTGACATCTACTATTACTGTCTGTCTACATTCCCCTGGTCTGACATCTACTACTATTGTCTGTCTACATCCCCCCTGGTCTGACATCTACTACTATTGTCTGTCTACATCCCCCCTGGTCTGACATCTACTATTACTGTCTGTCTACATTCCACTGGTCTGACATCTACTATTACTGTCTGTTTACATCCCCCTGGTCTGAGACATCTACTATTACTGTCTGTCTACATCTCCCTGGTCTGACATCTACTACTACTGTCTGTCTACATCCTCCTGGTCTGACATCTACTACTACTGTCTGTCTACATCCCCCCTGGTCTGACATCTACTACTACTGTCTGTCTACATCCTCCTGGTCTGACATCTACTACTACTGTTTGTCTACATCCCCTTGGTCTGACATCTACAATTACTGTCTGTCTACATCTCCCTGGTCTGACATCTACTACTACTGTCTGTCTACATCCTCCTGGTCTGACATCTACTACTACTGTTTGTCTACATCCCCTTGGTCTGACATCTACTATTACTGTCTGTCTACATCCCCTTGGTCTGACATCTACTATTACTGTTTGTCTACATCCCCTTGGTCTGAGACATCTACTATTACTGTCTGTGTACATCCCCCTGGTCTAACATCTACTACTGTCTATCTACATCCCCCTGATCTGACATCCATCATGGGGTTATCCATCTCTGGTTTACATGCTAACAAGGATGCTAAATGCTAAACAAATAAATCTAAAGTGTACCTTGCTGACTGTCAGGATCAATAGGATGCTGATGCTTTCTAAATATCCATTAAATGAGGTGAAATTGTAATCTGGATGTCCTATCCTATTAACATAATTTATTTATCTCTTTCTATCTCTCTCAGATAGGGTTCCTGCTCTCGGTCCCTCGGTTGCCCAGCATGGTGGAGAAAGAGGACTTTGAGATAGAGGGCCTTGACTTCGTGGTGCGTGTATGATACATGTGTATGTTTGCTCCCACTGTGAGTGTGAGTTTATGATGTGTGTATGTTCTCACTGTGTATGTGTGTTTAGTTTCTGTCTGAGGAGCGTCTGCACTACCGCAGTCAGAGAACCAAGGAGCTAGATGACCTGCTGGGAGACTTACACTGTGACACCAAAGGTCAGGCTGTCAGCCCTCCCCTCTCTTTCTCTCGCTCCTCTTCTCTCGTCTCTCTCTCTATCCTCTCTAAAATGGGGACACACATAATCCAGAAAATAAATATCAGAACGAGCAATGTCAGAGACCGGAATATAAATATATATACCACGGGGTTGGTGGCACCTTAATTGGGGAGAACGGGCTCATGTTAATGAAGTGGAATGGTATCAAATACAGCAAACAAATCAAACATGTGCCGAATACAACAGGTGTAGACCTTACCGTGAAATGCTTACTTACAAGCCCTTAACCATCAATATAGTGAATGAAATAAGAGTTAAGAAAATATTTACTAAATAAACTAAAGTAAAAAATTTAATAAAAAGTAAAATTACATAACAATAACGAGGGTATATATACAGGGGGTACCGGTACCAAGTCAATATGCGCTGGTACCAGTGGCGATTTTAGCATGTAAATCTTGGCGGGACGAAAAAAACAATTGTGGGATGCATGCCAGCAAAGCCACTAAATAACACGACACTCAACAATACATTAATTGCACTATAACGGTGACAAACGATGCCCAATAACTGTTAGGGCCTACATAAAGCTTTCCCAATAGCAGAGTTCCAACAGCAGTCCCAACATCTTTCCACTGCTACACCTGGCTGTCAGCGGAGACTTGTCTGTCAGCGAAACAGTTCATTCAGCCTCATTTACTGCCTTTTAAAAAAACATAGCTGATATGTAACCTTTATTTAACTAGAACAAATTCTTATTTACAATGACGGCCTACCCCTGCCAAACTTGGACGACGCTGGGCCAATTGTGCGCCGCCTTATGGGATTACCAATCACAGCCGGATGGGATACAGCCTGGAAATGGCTGACTTGTTTAAACAAATGTGGTTTCTACTGACAATTGAGATGTACAAACTATGGCATAAGGGGACGACAAGCGAATAACAGGCAATCCGTAATTTTGATTAAGACATTCATGAGCAAGCTAGGACGGACGTAGTCAATATAACTATTTGTTCAGCACTTTTGAAACAGCAACAGAATTCAGAACATGGGCCATTCTTAGTGTTCTCCCTGTACACCAAGTCAAAGCTGTAGGATAAATAAAGGGGGCATATAAGCAGACAATGAAAGGTCTTACAATATTGAATGATTACATTTCTAAAAAAACAGGTTATAGGCTACATGTGCACCACCAGGTCAGAACAAAATTAATTAGTGAAAATAGATCAAATTATTTTTTTTTAAATAATAATTTAAAGGGGTGGATCAGCTTAATATTGCGGAAAGAATGTTGCTTCCAATGTAATTGTCTGCATCATTTCCAATCCCCCATATTTTTTGGGGTAAATATATATATCCATACACGCATGCATACATATACACATATATACATACACATACCTATATAGAGATACATACTTTTTTAAAGAATATACCTTTATTATTCCCCGCAACCCTACCACCGATCCCCCAATTGGAGTAAACTGATAAACGTTTCTGCTTTTACCTTCAATTTATACATCTTATACCCATTTTACAGACACAGTCTACTTTATAATAGTTATTTCTTGTTTGTTCTTAGTCCTTCCTCTATTTCTGTTGTCCATCCAGTTTTATTTCCACTTGTAACTGTGCTATTTCACAAAAGCTCCGCACCTATACACATTTCACAGATCCCGTATGCCCTACATTGTTTATCTTGTTATTAGTCCCACCCTTCAGTTCCACTCAAAGCTTCCCATCTATCTTCCAACATCATCCATTTCAGATTTTTATTTGCCATATATTTTTCAACTGTGCTGTGATGCTTCACAAAAGAGTTGAACCTTCCTATTCTCATAGCTTCTACAGATTGTAAATAAAAAATAAACATTTTTGCTAAAATAATTATTATATTATTGATTGATTGACTATGGCTTTTCAGATCCCCCGGTATTGCTATCTGTAGCGTTAGTTCTAAGCAAATGTTGCAATTCTTCAGCCATTCCTGGACCTGTGACCAAAAACGAGCTACATATGGACAATACCAAAATAAATTATCTAATGACTCTGCCTCCTCACAGCAGAATCTGCAGAGCTGGGAAGATTGTATCCCCCATATATATAACATTCTATTAGTTGCAAGAATTTTGTACAGTAATTTAAATTGAAAAATTCGAAGTTTTGAATCCGGCGTTGTTTTGCGTATCAATTCATAAACCATGTGCCATGGAATGGGTACATCGAAAATCTCTTCCCAACTATTTTGCAATTTATATGGCACAGCTGTCAGTTTTTTGGTCCTTAAATTAAAATGGTATATGTTTTTATTTATCACACTTTTCTTTAACCATTTATGTTCTTTAATATAGGGCCGACATACAAGTTCCTTACTTTTTCCCCTTCTACTTGCCTCTTCCATTTTTGTGGTAATGCTGCAATTAATTGGTTGTAATTTTGGGTAGAGCAGACATTTCCATATGCTGCATGTTAGCTGCATGTGTGACATAACTCCACCAGTCCTATTTATGATATCATTCACTAAAATTATACCTTTTTAAACATTTCTTCGATAAATACATTTTTTTAATCAATTACTATATTTTAATTTAACCACAATATTTGTTGTACTATTTTTTCCGTCCTTCCAGGTGGATTAAACTGAAATTGCAACCAACTTTCTAAGGCTTGTTTAAAAAATAAGGATATTTTGGAGATTATTTCCTTTTCAAACAACCGAAAGGGAGCAGGTGTAATCTGAATAAAGGGAAAAAGGCCCTTCTTGAACATAGGATGAGACATTCGTACCAATTTACTAGAGAACCAGTTTGGATCTAAGTATAACTTTTGTATGACTGATGCCTTTAGTGAGAGGCCTAATGCTTTAATATTTAATAATTTCTGCCCTCCGAATTCATATTCGTTATATAAATAGGCCCTTTTAATTTTATCTGGCTTGCCGTTCCAAATAAAATGGAATATTTTTTGTTCATATAATTTAAAAAGCAGGTCACTAGGTGTAGGCAAAACCATAAGCAAATAGGTAAACTGTGATATGGTTAAAGAGTTAATCAGGGTGATTTTCCCACAAATAGACAGGTATTTTCCTTTCCATGGTAGCAAGATCTTATCTATTTTTGCTAACTTTCGATAAAAATTTATTGGAGTGAGATCATTTCTTTCTTTTGGGATTTGTATACCGAGTATGTCCACATCACCGTCAGACCATTTAATTGGTAAACTACATGGCAATGTAAAATGTGTATTTTTTAGTGATCCAATACGTAATATGGTACATTTATCATAATTTGGTTTTAATCCAGAGAGGATAGCAAATGTATCTAGATCCTCTAAGAGGCCGTGGAGAGATTCTAGTTGTGGTTTTAAAAGAAAACATGAATCATCAGCGTACAATGACACCTTAGTTTTTAGGCCCTGGATTTCTAATCCCTTAATATTAATGTTTGATCTAATTTTAACAGCTAACATTTCGATGGCAATAATAAATAGATATGCCGATAGTGGACAACCTTGTTTTACTCCTCTAGATAGTTTAAAACTTTCTGAGATGTAGCCATTATTTACTATTTTACACCTAGGGTTACTATACATAATTTTTACCCATTTTATAAGAGATTCCCCAAAATTGAAATATTCTAGGCATTTATATATAAACTCCAGTCGTACTTTATCAAAGGCCTTTTCAAAATCAGCTATGAAAACCAGGCCTGGTGTCCCCGATATTTTAATAGTGTTCCATTGTTTCCAGTACTTGCCTTATATTATCTCCAATGTATCGTCCATGTAAAAAACCTGTCTGATTAGGATGAATAATATCTGACAAAACTTTTTTTATTCTATGCGCCAAGCATTTTGCTAGGATTTTTGCATCACAACACTGAAGTGTAAGAGGTCTCCAATTTTTTTAATGGACTGGATCTTTATATATACCACTTGGGTCCTGTTTCAGTAATAATGATATCACACCTTCTTGTTGCGTGTCTGATAATCTATCATTTATATAGGAGTGGTTAAAACAAGCTAATAATGGTCCTTTGAGTATATCAAAAAAATGTTTGTATACTTCCACTGGTATGCCATCCAGTCCTGGAGTTTTCCCATCCTTAAAGGCCCCAATTGCATCAAGTAGTTCCTCCTCTGTAATTAGGCCTTCACATGAGTCTTTCTGTACAGATGTTAATTTTACATTATTATTAGGGAAAAAATCCATACAATTAGTTTCAGTTAGTGGAGATGGAGGAGCCTGAAACAAAAATATATTCTTAAAGTACTTTACTTCCTCTTTCAAAATATCATTTGGTGAATCATGCGTGACTCCATCATTTGTAACAAGTTTTAATACGTTTTTTTTGGTAGCATTTCTATATTGAAGATTGAAAAAGAATTTGGTGCATTTTTCCCCATATTCCATCCAGTTCGCTTTTTTTTTTGTAATATATTACACTGGATCTTTCTTGAATAAGTTCCTCCATTTCTTTTTGTTTTTCCTCTAACTTATTCTGTGCCTCTATGGTACCGTTTTTATTGTTATCTAACTGTACTGTTAGTCCTTCAATTTCCTTTGTTAATATGGACTCTTTTGATCGAAATTGCTTTTGTTTTATAGATGAGTACTGAATTGCATGGCCTCTAAAGGCACACTTAAAAGTGTCCCATACAATATGGGGATCTGCTGTACCTATGTTATGTCTAAAAAAGTCAGTTATAAATTCTTCTGTCCTAGTTCTAAACAATTTATCATCTAGTAGGCTTTGATTAAATTTCCAATATCCTCGCCCACGTGGAAATTCTGTAAGAGTAATATATATGCCAATTATGTGATGGTCCGACCGCATTCTGTCCCCTATCAAACACTTTTAAACTTTTGGTGCCAGAGAGAATGATATAAGAAAGTAGTCAAGGCGACTAGCTTGATTAAGCCTCCGCCATGTATATCTCACTAGGTCAGGGTATTTAAGTCTCCATATATCCACTAATTCCAATACATCCATGACATTCCTGATTTCCTTAAGTGCCTGAGGGTGATAGTTTGTAGTGTGATTTCCTTTCCGGTCCATAGAGGTATTTAAGACCGTATTAAAATCTCCCACTATAATAATAGAGTCTAGTGTTGCTTGTAGAGTTGATACATTCTTATATATATTGTCAAAGAAGCTTGGATCATCATTATTCGGACCGTATAGGTTAATAAGCCATATATGTTTATTGTCCAATAACATATTTAAAATAATCCATCTACCTTGAGGATCTGTTTGGACAAGTTGCACATTTGGATCAAAGTTATTATTAATTAAAACCATCACCCCTTTTGAATTTCTTTGCCCATGGGAGAAATATATTTTGCCCCCCCAGTTCTTTTTCCACAAAACTTCATCTAAAACTGTCGAATGGGTTTCCTGTAAACAGTAGATATTATAATCCTTCTCTTTTAGCCAGGTAAATACTGATCGTCTTTTCTTATTATCTGCTAAGCCATTACAATTGTAACTGGCTATACTTATTTCACTACTTACCATAATGAGACACACCTTTCAATTATTTTTATCAAAATATATGTTTGTAAACGTCCTATTAAAAAGTAACATAATGATTGAGTGTCTATATAGTTGTACCATGACATTTGCATCTCCACTAAGCAAACCTCCAATTGGTCCCCACTATTCCACCCGCCAAAAGCCCCCATCTCGAGTTGGGTTGTCATCCCAATGCCCGGCAGACCACCCCCGACCCCCCGCATCGCACAGCCCCGGTGTAACGGCAGTCCTCCTCCTCTTCATCAGACGAGGAGGAGTAGTGATCGAACCAAGGCGCAGCGTAGTGAAATGACATAATTTATTGAACACGACGGAAAAACAAACTAAACTTGCATAAACAAACAAAACAAAATAAACGATGCAGACAGACCTGAACGACGAACTTACATATAACGTGAAGAACGCAATGAACAGGAACAGACTACATAAAACGAACAAACCGCAAACAGTCCCGTATGGTGCAAACATATACACAAACACAGGAGACAATCACCCACAACGAACACTGTGAAAACGCCCACCCAAATATGACTCTTAACTAGAGGAACGCCAAACACCCGCCTCTAATTAAGAGCCATACCAGGCAACCCATAAACCAACATAGAAACAGAAAACATAGAATTCCCACCCAACCTCACGTCCTGACCAACTAACACACATAACAAACTAACAGAAATAGGTCAGGAACGTGACACCCGGACCGACTGGGATCCATCCTTCGAAAAGTGCACACAGCACCATCCACCGAACCGAAGCAGATCCATTGCCAAATGCATTTCCATCGCCCTCACCTCGATTTTTATTACATATTGCTGTGAATCATCCTCTATAGTCCCTAACATCTTTTACTTCTTCCTTCGCAACAGTTGTGGGATACACACATACACCCACACACATTCAGCCCTTACCCCCACACAACCATAAGCTCACCCTCTCAACAATTGCACCATCCCAGAGCCCAACTCAAGATGGGTCATGATTTACAAATGTACTTGCAGTTGCAGCTGCATGAGAAGGCCTGCAAGACCGCGCAAAAAATGAGCATAAATGTAGAGATTTATTTACCATTGTCACATCCTAGATGATGGAGGTCAAATGTACACCTTCTTCCTGAAACACCCACAATACGGTCATCCATTTTGACCATGTTCCCAAGCATCTCCATGCAGTCCGATTGGTTTCGTGCCACCAGGGCCACAATAATATACCCCCTCTCTGAATGTCCGAGTGTGACCCCCTCCCCATGGGTTACTGCAGCTAGTGTTGCCAGCACTGCCACTGCCTGGGTGGGGGCACCCCACCGGAATCCCCACCGGCTAGGTACAAGGTCGTCAAGGTTCTCATTAGCAGCTTTGAGAATTTCCTTGTTTATTATGCTCTCCCTTTAGGGGGCTTTGGCTTTGCAGGACCAACCCTGCCAAGCAGGCTCAGAATCTTGAGGGGGCAGTGCTGCTCATGGTCCCTGTCCTCATTTTGGCTGCATACAGACCGTTTACAGCATGCACATAAAACAGTTAGGGACTTCTCCTTAGTATCTGGGCCATTCATGTGGGTGTCTAGGGTATAGGGCCATGGACCGTACCATTAAAATAGGATAATAAATAATTAGATATAATTTATTTTAAAAATGTAGTTCCCCATGATAGGACAATAAATAAATAAGACGTATAATTCATTATAAAAGTATAGCCATCATTTGAACAACATTGAAAGCCCTCTCATACCCGGCCCACAGCAATACACTGGCTCTGGGATATGCAACTATTTCATTACTCACTCACTCAACTTTCCAAACATAACAAATAAAAATAAACACACACCACACCATCCACACATACTGTGCCTTCTGTTTACTTAGTTTTTATCTTCACTATGTAGAAATAGTGCTTGTGTTCAATTAGTTATATGTGAAGATTTATAGAAAAGCTATATTTTGTATTGTATTGTTACAATCAGTAACCGGGCTTGAATTGTGTTTACTTTCCTCATCTATGAGAACTTTGTAATTTTTAAAATAACCATGGAGTAATCTTTGTGTCTCTGAACAACTGGTTATCAATATATAGTTTATCCACGACGAGAGCTACTCGTTTCGCTTTTAATCTATTTTCTTTGAAAATTGGATACAGAACTTTGCGCCGTTCTGCAATTTCTTGCGGAAACTGATCATTCATGCCAATTTTGGTCCCAGAAAGTCTTTTACCCAGGCTTTTAACCATTATTTTATCTTTAAATGAAGCAAATTTGGCAACGATTGGGCGTTCGTACCTCTGCCCTCTCTGTCCGAGGCGGTGTACATGTTCAAGTTGGATCTTATCGATAACTTCGAGTGGAATCTGAAGCGCTGCAAAAAGGAACTCTCTAACTACAGATTCAGGAACCTCTCCTTCTTTCTCTTGGATACCTGTAAGTACCAAATTCTCTCTCATGGATCTAGTTTGTATGTCCAGTAAGCATTCTTTCAGAACTTTGTTCTCCTTTTTAAATTCATTCATTTCGGTTTCAATCTTATTGACCGTCCCTTTTAGCGCGTGTGTTTCCTTCTCCAATGTCTCAGTTTTTTCATCACTCATCTCTAGGCTTGCCTTCAAGTCTTTTATATCTTTACTAACTAATTCAAGTATACCCAGTTTGTCATTTATTGATTTTAACAGATCGGTTTCGACCTTTACCATTGCCGGTGTTGAGAATATTAGATCATCCGTGTCGGTTGAGGAGTCACGTTTTCGTTTTTGATTCGGTTCCCCTGTCTTATTCTCCATCATGTTTGGGTGTTGCTTGTTTTCGTAATATTTGTCGATAAATGTCTCTAGTCTTAGGATTTGTTTTGTGTTATTATCCAGATTGAAGGTTATCACCCACCAGATTCTTTAGTGCTAATATTTTAGTCTAATTTAGCAGATATTTCGAATATTATGTTTTATCTTGAGGTGCTCTACATAACTTCGTTCAGTCCGCCATTACCAATCACTGTTGTTGTCAGAGGCAGCACTGCGCAGTGGGCCAGCCATCCGGAGCAGAGAGGTAAAGACAGAGGCTCTCTATAAGCTGTCTATATATATATGGCTCTGATCCGGAACATGTTATTGCAGTAGTAGAAAAAGTACCCAATTGTCATACTTGAGTAAAAGTAAAGATACCTTAATACAAAATGACGTGAGTAAAAGTCACCCAGTAAAATACTACTTGAGTATCAAAAGTAAATGTATTTGTTCAAATATACTTAAGTATCAAAAGTAAAAGTAGAAATAATTTCATATTCCTTATATTAAGCAAACCAGACAGCACAATTTTCTTTTTTAATAGTCAGGTCACACTGGTAAATAGTAAAGTAAAGTACAGATACCCCCAAAAACTACTTCATTAGTACTTTAAAGTATTTTTACTTAAGTACTTTACACAACTGTGTTATTGTAAAGCTAAGACATTTAGTTAACCAATCGGCTCAGACAATGATCTGTCTGTGACTAGTCTGGGCTATATTTTGACTAGTTCCTATTCACTAGCTCATGAAAATATCTGCACTTCCCCCCATATTAAACTAACACCTTAGCATCATCAGAGAGAATGTTTTTTGAGAAACAGCTGTTGGATTCTTAGAAATGCTCCTTATGTGGGATCTAAATACTTATTTGATTTAACCTTTATTTTGACAGGGAGTCATGCTGAGACCAAGGTTTATTTTACAGATGAGCCCTGTAATTACAAAAATACACTACGAAAAGCAAAAAATATGGATTTAAAGTTACAAAAGAAAGAACAGATGGAGAGGATTAGGTTATCTCGCAGGGCCGCTGGAAAAAGCCTGTTACACTTCATTATTTCATGAACATGTTTAAACACCTCAAAGGGAATAATGATATGTCATAAATCAACAATGAGGGTTAGATGTCCATTAGTCATCTGTACTTGACTGAATGGTCCACCACATGAAGGGGGGCGCTATTGAAATCCTACTTTATGTGAAGGTGTTGATGCTGTGGGTCCCATGTGTCCCAGGTGTTGTTGCTGTGGGTCCCATGTGTCCCAGGTGTTGTTGCTGTGAGTCCCAGGTGTCCCAGGTGTTGTTGCTGTGAGTCCCAGATGTCGCAGGTGTTGTTGCTGTGAGTCCCAGGTGTCCCAGGTGTTGTTGCTCTTAGTCCCAGGTGTTGTTGCTGTGGGTCCCAGGTGCCCCAGGTGTTGTTGTTGTGAGTCCCAGGTGTTGTTGCTGTGGGTCCCAGGTGTTGTTGCTGTGGGTCCCAGGTGTCCCAGGTGTTGTTGCTGTGGGTCCCAGGTGTCCCAGGTGTTGTTGCTGTGGGTCCCATGTGTCCCAGGTGTTGTTGCTGTGGGTCCCATGTGTCCCAGGTGTTGTTGCTGTGGGTCCCAGGTGTCCCAGGTGTTGTTGTTGTGAGTCCCAGGTGTTGTTGCTGTGGGTCCCAGGTGTTGTTGCTCTGAGTCCCAGGTGTTGTTGCGGTGCCAGGTTGAAACACTAACTTGAGATCCTGACTATCTACTGATCAATGGGATATTTGCACAAAGTTGTGATTTGCATGTTAGGATTGATGTTAGGATTCAGCCCTCTGTCTCTGGTCCTGTAACCCCAGTAGGGTCTCCCTCCTCGGTAAAACACACGTGTCTGACTCAGCGAGGAGTTAAGCAGCTTAGAGACAGTGCTCCCAGTCCCACCAGGGGGGGGCTACAGTACTGATCCTGCATAAACTCTAATAAAATGTATGACTGACATTAGAGGGAGACTAAAACAACTGTTCTGTTTGTGGGATTGCGTAACACAGAGACAGACTGAGACAGTTAAACAAACCTAGGCAACAGCAAGAGCAGAAATACAATGCACAGGTTATCTCCGTGTGGGACAGAGAGGGTGTGTGCGTGTGCGCCCGTTTGTGTGTGTGTGTTATGGGAGGCCATAGGTGGAGCATTGTGAGAGTATGTGTTAGGGTCAGGCAGGGATTACATGTGAATTTAATCTGATGTTCAGGATTACAGTCCAGCAATCAAACACTGACTGACCACATAATTCAGCTGCTGCATTAAACAACAAAAACACACACTTCCCAGTATTAGCATAGTCAGAAGCGAGAAACCAAGTACTGGTTTATCCCTGGTAGTGTCACTGGTGGTGAACCGGGGTTAATGGGTTCAAAAGCACTACGAGGTGTGTGAGGTTTAGCATGTGTGAAAGCTGTTGTGTGTGTTGTGCTTGTGTTGTGTAGATGTGTCTGGCCGTGCAGGGCAAGGCAGTCTTGGCGTTCCTCACTAATCTTAATGGCATTATCCCAGCATGTGTCTGAACAACAGAGGAAATACTCTGCAGTCCTGAAATACCAATAGAAAACCCTTGGTCGGTTCCACAGTGTAATTGGAGGCTGGAGGAGAACACTCAGGACAATTAAAATCCCCCCTTCATCTCTCTCTCCTCCCCCCTTTTACTGCATCTGTGGGCTCTATTCAATTAAACACAGTCTAACATCCTAATGGTTTTGTGTACCTTAAAGACCAAAGGTTTGCTGCATACATGCTGCAAAGATATACTTTATATATGCACTGCAAACAGACTACCCACTGGGCACATTTGGTTGAGTTGTCAGCTAACGTGAATTCAACGTGAAATCAATCAGCCAAACAAATTCACAATGACATTGAATTTAGGTTCAAAGTTGGGTGGGAAAAGGACGCAATTGCCTTACGTTGATGACTTTTTGCAAATGTTTTGTTGAAATGAAGTGGAACAACGTGGATTCTACCAGTTATTGGCCAGTAACATCTAACTCAAGTAAAGAGTAAGCATGTGGACAGCCAACAGCCAACTATGAGAAGGCATTAACTTTCTTTTCATTGCTATGATTTCTGTCCATCTCTTGAGCCAAGTTTGGGTGTGTGTAAACAGAACCCCTATAGGAGAACAGCCATGACAGAGTCACTAATATCAGATCAAACTGAGTTACAGTTAAAACGACATCATGAATCAAAGTTCTCCAAAGCAGCCTGTTCCACAGCGGAATGTCTGGCCGTATTTACTGTGTGTACGTGCATCAGTCAGGATGGCACCACAGTCACTGTCTGCAGTGGAATCCTCCCTCAAGCCCAAATACAGTCAAACACCCCTGAGAGAGACTTTACTACACAACAACAAGCTGACGTCACCTAGCCCTGTCTCCCCCTGGCTCTGCCCGTCCTAGAGGGGTAGAGAGAGATGCCCAACACACTCCACTGCATCTACAGCCTATAGAAACCACAGAAAGAGATGGAGAAATATGTGGTGCATTTCTTTAGAAAGCATGTACAGATGTGAGAAGAGTAGAACCTCAGAGTTGGTGAATAGAGTGGATAGGGGAGCCTGTCTGAACGTTATAGTTGATCTCACTGGAGTTACAGGAGTCAGAGTACACAGAGGAGGGAGCTGGGGAGGGACAGGAGGAGGGGGGGTCCTGGTGGTGCAGGACTCTGGTCAGCAGGGTTGAGCCCCCTTTACCCCCCACCTCTCTGACTCTCTCTTCACGCCCCTGTCCCTCCCCTGGCAGCAGTGAGCTCAGCGCTCCCACAGAGAGAACGTTCAACTCTGACCCCTCCTGTCTAGGCACTCTGGGAGGCAGGGGGGGCAGGCACTCCTCAGGGAGAGGGGAGTGTCTGTCTGAGGGCTCTCTCTGGTTCCCCTGTTCCACATCCTCATAATCACGGTTCTCCCAGCGCCGTTCCCTTGTTTTCTTCTGTTTGCGTTTCCCCTGCTCCTCAGGGTTCTCAAGGTTCTCACGCTCTCGGTTCTCGCGGTCCCGGTTCTCGTACAGCAGGGTTCCAGCACAGATGAAGATGAACAGGCCGATGCCCATCACGACAGGGCCGAGCAGTTTCATTCGCTCGCTGTGGGAGCTGCCTCGCCCACCCACAGGGTTAGGAGTGGAGTTAGCGTACCCGGCCACGGCCACAAACATTCCCACCATCACCACGACAACGCCCGCTAGTAGCCATGCCCCAGGAGGGGAGCGGAGGCGGAGTCTGACTTCGAGCTCATCCTTCTGTTGCTGTGAGAAGCAGAGTGGGCAGGGCCATGTGGTTTGTGGGCAGGTTGTTTTAGGTGAGTGGGAGGAGTCTTGGGTGCAGACGGCGTTGACCGCTCCACTGGACCCCGCTGCTGTCATCCTCTACCACAGACTGGATAGACAGAGGACAAGTACAGGAGAGAGAGAGGACGAGGACAGGAGAGAGAGAGAGGATGAGGACAGGAGAGAAAGCGAGCACAAAGACAGGAGAATGAGGGAGGACGAGGACAGGAGAGAGTGAGAAGACGAGGACAGAAGAGAGAGGGAGTGAGGACGAGGACAGGAGAGAGAGAGGACAGGAGAGAGAGGGAGGACGAGGACAGAGAGGGAGGATGAGGACAGAGAGGGAGGATGAGGACAGGAGAAAGAGGGAGGATGAGGACGAGGACAGGAGAGAAGACGAGGACAGGAGAGAGAGGGAGGATGAGGACAGGAGAAAGTGAACAGAAGAGAGGACGAGGACAGGAGAGAGGACGAGGACAGGAGAGAGAGAAAGAGGGAGGGAGGACGAGGACAGGAGAGAGAGGGAGGGAGGACGAGGACAGGAGAGAGGATGAGGACAGGAGAGAAGACGAGGACAGGAGAAAGAAGACAGAAGAGAGAGAGAGAGGACAGAAGAGAGAGAGAGAGAGAGGACGAGAACAGGAGAGAGAGGGGACGAGGATGAGAACAGGAGAGCGAGAGGATGAGGACAGGAGAGAGAGGGAGGACGAGGACAAGTGAAAGAGGGAGGATGAGGACAGGAGAGAGAGGGGACGAGGATGAGAACAGGAGAGCGAGAGGATGAGGACAGGAGAGAGAGAGAGAGAGAGGAAGAGGACAGGAGAGAGAGAGAGGAAGAGGACAGGAGAGAGAGAGAGAGAGGAAGAGGACAGGAGAGAGAGAGAGAGGAAGAGGGCAGGAGAGAGTGGACGAGGACAGGAGAGAGAGTGGACGAGGACAGGAGAGAGAGGGGACGAGGACAGGAGAGAGAGAAGACGAGGATAGGAGAGAGAGAGAGAGGACGAGGACAGGAGAGAGGACAGGAGAGAGAGGGAGGACGATGACAGGGGAGAGAGGGAGGACGAGGACAGGAGAAAGAGGCAAGACGAGGACAGGAGAAAGGGAGGACGAGGACAGGAGAGAAAGGGAGGACAAGGACAGGAGAGAAAGGGAGGACAAGGACAGGAGAGAGAGGACGAGGACAGGAGAGAGAGGACGAGGACAGAAGAGGGAGAGAGGATGAGGACAGAAGAGGGAGAGAGGATGAGGACAGGAGAGGGAGGACAAGAACAGGAGAGAGAGAGGTAATGGGGAAGAGAAAAAAGACAGGGGGAAAAGGGTGGGGTGGAGTGAGAGAGCGATTGTTGAGAGTTGACTTTGTAAACAACAGGAAATGACAGAGGTGATAAGAACCCCAGGAGTTAATGAGATGCAGTATGTGAGTCCTTCTAAACTCGCGCCTCCTAAACTCCACGCTAGATTACCCTATACACAAGCCCTTTCACTGTAGCCGTCACATTTAAACTCGAACTAAATATTCCACAATAGCCTATGTAAATAATAAAATAAAGCACTGTCAAGACAGACATATCGATGGCGTCCAATTCTGAACTAAATGGATAATATATGGTCGACCAAGTCCCAGATGTAACTTCTATTAGATTTCACAAAGTAATTTCGTCTGATTTGGGGCTTTCCTTGAACATTCAATCATTCCGTCACTGAAACAAGGAACATGAATGCAAAAAAACGAGACATTTAGTAAAGATTACAAAAAGTTCAGAAATTGTAGATTTTACATAACATTATATAAATGATGGCAATAACATCAGTCAAAAACGTTAATTGAAGGGTTGAACTTGTGCAACTTTTCTCGAGAGAGCGGAGTCGCGTTGTCCGATTCCGGATACAATGTAACGGTAATCTTTTAATTTATGGTTATCTGATACTAAAGCCTTTTTGACATTGGGGATGTCTGAATAATGTTTTAAAAAGTAAGTCAACACTATTGACCAAATACAAACTAAAATGAACAAGTAACACTTGCTTTTCATGTGCTGCGCTGATTTTTGAGAACGTTCCGATAATGGTTACTTGCCTCGATTTGGCTGTTGCTCCGTTGTGGACATTTCCGCGTCGCTCCTGCTGCTGTCATATCTGGAACTATTTTCTCAACATGATGCCCGCTATTTATTTTGTCCCTACATTAATATGGTCAACGTTGACTCTTCAGCTCCCTCTTTAAAATGTTTTCCCCGAGTTTCACCCCTCAACCAGGCTGCATATTAACATCTGTCCAGCCTTGGTTTAACGCGGCGAGTAGGCTAATACGGCGCATGCGAGATCTTGGTCCTCACAAATTCCCGATGAGTAAATATGCCTAAATGTTTCAGTTGCCTTTTGACTTGACTCTATACTACGCGAACACTTTTCTTTTTGGAATAGTTTGATGTTTCAGAAGCAGTAAGCCAGAGCATTATGCTCTGTGTGTGTTTTTGTTGGTTTAATTATCCCAACTAGGGTAATTTTGCTGGACCCAAGGAAAAATTCTACTTTAGGTTTAGGGTTCTCAGTTTGAATTAAGAATTAGGTCTAGGGAAAATATATTTTTGAATGGGAATCAATTGTTTGGTCCCCACAAGGATAGTTAAACAAGGCTGTGTGTGTATGTTAGCAAGATAAGCTGTGTCTGGTTGTGAGGGGTCGTGGGAATCGTTGGCTGGTTTGGGCCAGTCCCACAGGGATCCTAGTAGTTATTATTAGTTAGAACAGCAGCATACTGGGGGGGATGAAGGGAGGAGAAGAGGGATTGATAAATAGATTGGTGTGGGCCGGGATGGAGAAAGGCTTATGGCATAACTAGGTGTGTCCGTGGACATGACAAGGATGTGCTTAGGTGTGGTGTCAGTTCCTGTGAATCTGAGACATGATAGACACACCACTGACACAAGGTAATGATGACCACAGATCAGTGTGGTTAACAGATCAGAAGAGTGGATAACCAAGCCCTCAGGCAGTATGCACATTAGAAGAATATACAACCACAAAGACTGCATTTCATTTATTCCATTCCACTCACACACTCCAGCAAACACAAGCCAACATGCACCTTCACAACTCACACCATCTCACAAGTCAACAGCACTTATTAAATTAAAATAAAGAAATCCTGGTTTTTGAATATAAACTATAGTGTTGATAAACACATTTAAGCTCATTGCAACACACTTCCAAGGTATCACACGGAGGACATTGACGAACAAAATTTCACTTTTTTTTTTTTTTTTAATTTCTTGGAAAAGATTGGTATTGATTTGCATAAGCTTCCAAATAACCACTTCCTATAGGGATGCAGGGTGTGTCACAACCCCAGAGCTATAATACACTATTTACACTGTGTACACAAAGATCAATCAGACCAAATGAAACAAGAACCAATATTCATTCAGAACAAATTGATGAATTTTCTCTTCCTTTCTTTACATTCCAATTTCATTAGTGTTTTACCATTAGCTCTAAAGCAGGTACATAGAAAAACATCTCTCTTCAGTTGAATTAGTCCTGAAGTCCAGCTTTCCTTAAAGTTCCAATGCTATAACATTCACCCTTTTAAATAAACATCTGACTGGCGCGCGCACACACACACACACACACACACACACACACACACACACACACACACACACACACACACACACAAACAAACAAATCAATCCTCTCCCTCCACCCAAGCCGTGAGATGTGCCAACCTCTTCCTGACCTGGACATGTAGAGGAATGTATCCATCTGGCAGAGAGGTAAACTACATGGTGATTTTCTTTCACAACAAAAATAATAAATCAACAAGTATTCAAGTAAAAACATGTATGGACTAATCTGGTTCCATTTGCTCAGGGCTGAGCACCATTTCCTCAACAATTTAAAATAAAAGCAGATTTAAAAAAAGTATAATATTAAAGGTTGACGCAGCGATATGACGTAGATGCTGAAAGTAAACAGCATAGTGGATCAATTCCCACAACAACTACGAGCGTTAAAGCGCGAGACTCAACTTCTCCGCTGTTTTGATTCCCGGTAGCCAGGCCAGGGAACAGTGTGAAGCGAACCCATCCACATCTGAGGGGAAGACGGCTCATAGTAATGTCTGGAATGGCGTGAATGGAACGCTATCAAACACATGGAAACCAATACCATTCCATTGATTCCGTTCCAGCCGTTACTATGAACCCGTTTTCCCCAATTAAAGAGCCACCCGCCTCCTGTTCGCAGATACTGTGTGTGACTGTGAGCGAAGTCTTGCATCTCACTCATCTCAATATCTGTGGTGCTGCTCGTGGCAACGTCATTTCACTGAGTCTACCTTAAAATTGAATTCAATACCAATACTTTAAAAGGTGCCCACTGCTCATTTCTTACATTTAAAAACATTTAAGTTAATGGGGCAATCTGCAGTTGCTACATACATTTTGTTTTATATATACCCATTGATTCTCAAAGAATATCTTATAAATGCCTCATGAGCTTAGTTCAACTGTCGTACCCAATCAGAACCCCAAAACACCAAATATAAGCTTGTTCATCTTCAATGTTGGTAAACATTGAAAAGCCAACTGAATATTATTCATGATTATTATTTGACCATGCTTGTCACTTATGAACATTTTTGAACATCTTGGCATAGTTCTGTTATAATCTTCACCCGGCACAGCCAGAAGAGGACTGGCCACCCCTCATAGCCTGGTTCCTCTCTAGGTTTCTTCCTAGGTTTTGGCCTTTCTAGGGAGTTTTTCCTAGCCACCGTGCTTCTACACCTGCATTCTAGCTGTTTGGGGTTTTAGGCTGGGTCTCTGTACAGCACTTCGAGATATTAGCTGATGTACGAAGGGCTATATAAAATAAACTTGATTGATTGATTGAAATGTAAACCAACATTGTATAGCCTCAAAACATGGTTCAAACTATCATTTTGATGATGGTCAGTCCTTGTATAAATAGTTCTGTCTATGAATTTGAGAGCGGTAACATTTCTCCAGCCCCATCCATCCCTCAGCTTTTGGCCAAAACAGTGGTGGGGTAACTGCTTTGTTATTGTTTCAACTCCGGATTGCCCCTTTAAATTTTAATTGTTGCTATGCTATAGTATAAAACACTTTCTTGGGTTGTCTGTGATGTCTGTCTGACAGGTAAGATCTCAATGGCATACTCCTCGTGTCCTCTCTCCTCGTGTCCTCTCATCCAATGGGTTTTGAGGAGACGAGGAGAGGACGCGAGGAGTATGCAGTTAAGATCTTCCAACAGACACCACAGGTACATCCTCTCTGCTCCTCTACACTGACACCAGGTACATCCTCTCTACTCCTCTACACTGACACCAGGTACATCCTCTCTGTATCCTCTCTGCTCCTCTACACTGACACCAGGTACATCCTCTCTGCTCCTCTACACTGACACCAGGTACATCCTCTCTGCTCCTCTACACTGACACCAGGTACATCCTCTCTGCTCCTCTACACTGACACCAGGTACATCCTCTCTGCTCCTCTACACTGACACCAGGTACATCCTCTCTGCTCCTCTACACTGACACCAGGTACATCCTCTCTACTCCTCTACACTGACACCAGGTACATCCTCTCTGTATCCTCTCTGCTCCTCTACACTGACACCAGGTACATCCTCTCTGCTCCTCTACACTGACACCAGGTACATCCTCTCTGCTCCTCTACACTGACACCAGGTACATCCTCTCTGCTCCTCTACACTGACACCAGGTACATCCTCTCTACTCCTCTACACTGACACCAGGTACATCGTCTCTGTATCCTCTCTACTCCTCTACACTGACACCAGGTACATCCTCTCTGTATCCTCTCTACTCCTCTACACTGACACCAGGTACATCCTCTCTGTATCCTCTCTACTCCTCTACACTGACACCAGGTACATCCTCTCTGTATCCTCTCTACTCCTCTACACTGACACCAGGTACATCCTCTCTGTATCCTCTCTACTCCTCTACACTGACACCAGGTACATCCTCTCTACTCCTCTACACTGACACCAGGTACATCCTCTCTACTCCTCTACACTGACACCAGGTACATCCTCTCTACTCCTCTACACTGACACCAGGTACATCCTCTCTGTATCCTCTCTACTCCTCTACACTGATGTGGAAGAACAGGATAGCTGAAAGCAGATTCCTGGTGGCCATCCATTACGTTGCTCTGACCTATCCTGCGGGCTCAGATCAGTGCAGATGAAGACCAAAGAGGATAAGGTGAGGAGGCAAAGAAAGGAGATGAAACTTCTCTAGACTATTAGACTATTCAGATACATTGGTCGGGTGTGGGAGGAAATGAAGCGTGAGGGGGCGTCTCACTCCTCATCAGCGTTCTTCAGCATGAGTATGGCGTTGAATATCTTGAGGGCGGGGCCTAGTTTGATTGACAGGATCTTGACTATGTCTGCTTGGGTGAGAAGCAGGAAGGCCTCTCCATCCATTTGCTGGAACGATACACAGAGACACAAAATAAGCTCCAACACAGAACGTGTGTGTGAGTGTTTGAATGTCAATGGCAGAATTTAATTTGACATGGTTGCATTGTCATAGGATACACCAACCAGGAGCAGCAGATGAGAGGGGTGTGTGTGACTATCGTGATTCACAAAGTTGGGGTTTGAAATGGTAGCTCTTACCTCTGCCCTGAAGGTGGCAGCATGCTCTTTGCAGCCCGGGAGCCCTTTGACAAAACTGGCCACCTGACCCACAGGGAAACAAACATCACAAACATCACAAACATCACACACACACACACACACACACACACGATTAAAATGCAATAGGATACTCAAAGCTATTGTATTGGTGTATGTGTTTTGCACAATATGTGAGTTTGTACAGTATGCGTACAGCGCCTGTACATGTTTGTATTGTTTATGTGTGCATGTCTGACCTCGTCGGCAGACCAAGTTGCAACTCTCTTAGCTGTGAGGCCCAGGACCTCAGGGAGCAGCTGGCAGTGTTTGTCCCAGCACAGAGCCACCCTGTGAGGGGGAGAGGAGGAGCCACCTGGGGAGAACACTGACTCATGGAGCGCCTGCTGGAGAGACAGGGAGTCTGGGGGAGAGAGAGGAGAAATCAGCTGTAAATATCTTCAATAGACATGAACAGACAATATATAATCCACACAGCGTTACACCCATTCTCTATTTCTGAGAGCAGAACCTCTACCTTTCCCATCTCCATTCTCCTGCTTGACGACGTGCAGCTTCAGATACTTTGGGACTGGAGCAGACCTGTTGAAAGACAACATACAGCGCCTTCAGAAAGTATCCACACCCCACAAATCTTTCCACATTTTGTTGTGTTACAGGCTGAATTTAAAAGGAATTAATTAGAGCTGTGTTTTGTCACTGGCTGACACAAAATACCCCATAATGTCAAAGTGGGAAAAAAAAAAAAAAAAAAAATTATGTTTTTTTATTTTAATTGCTAATTAAAAATGAAAAGCTGAAATAAGTTCAGGAGTGAAAATGTGCTTAACAAGTCACATTATAAGTTGTATAGACTCACTCTGAGTGCAATAATAGTGTTTAACATCTCTGTACCCCACAAATACAATTATCTGTAAGGTCCCTCAGTCGAGCAGTGAATTTCAAACACAGATTCAACCACAAATCCAGGGAAGTTTTCCAATGCCTTGCAAAGAAGGTCACCTATGGGTAGATGGGTAAAAATAAATAAAAAAACAGACATTGAATATCCCTTTGAGCATGGTGAAGTTATTAATTACACTTTAGATGGTGTATCAATACACCCAGTCACTACAAAGATACAGCCGTTCTTCCTAACTCAGTTGCTGGAAAGGAAGGAAACTGCTCAAGGATTTCACCATGAGGCCAATGGTGAATTTAAAACAGTTACAGAGTTTAATGGCTGTGGTAGAAGAATGGATCAACAACATTGTAGTTACTCCACAATACTGAGAGTGAAAGAAGGAAGCCTTTACAGAATATAAAATATTCCAAAACATGCATTCTGTGTGCAACAAGGCACTAAAGTACTGCAGAAAATGTGGCAAAGCAATTAACTTTATGTCCTGAATACAACATGTTATGTTTGGGGGCAAATCCAATACAACACATTACGGAGTACCACTCTCCATATTTTAAGCATAGTGGTGGCTGCAATCATGTTAAGGGTATGCTTTTAATCATTAAGGACTGGGAAGTTTTTCAGGTTAAAAATTAAACCTAATGGAGATAAGCACAGGCAAAATCCAAGAGGAAAACCTGGTTCAGTCTGCTTTCCACCAGACACTGGGAGATGAATTCACCTTTCAGCAGGACAATAACCTAAAACAACAAAGCCAAATCTACACTGAAGTTGCTTACCAAGAAGACAGTGAATGTTCCTGAGGCCGAGTTACAGATTTTACTTAAATCTGCTAGAAAATCTACAGTATGGCAAGACCTGAAAATGGTTGTCTAGCAATGATCAACAACCAATTTGACAGAGCTTGAAGAATTTTACAAAGAATAATGGGCAAGTGTGGAAGGTGTGAAAAGCTCTTAGAGACTCAACCAAATAAAATAAAAATGTATTTGTCACATACACATGGTTAGCAGATGTTAATGCAAGTGTAGCGAAATGCTTGTGCTTCTAGTTCCGACAATGCAGTAATAACCAACGAGTAATCTAACCTAACAATTCCACAACTACTACCTTATACACACACAAGTGTAAAGGGATAAAGAATATGTACATAAATATATATGAATGAGTGATGGTACAAAATGGCATAGGCAAGATGCAGTAGATGGTATAGAGTACGGTATAGAGTACAGTATATACATATGAGATGAGTAATGTAGGGTATATAAACATAAAGTGGCATAGTTTAAAGTGGCTAGTGATACATGTATTACATAAAGATGGCAAGATGCAGTAGATGATATAGAGTACAGTATATACATATACATATGAGATGAGTAATGTAGGGTATGTAAACATTATATTAAGTGGCATTGTTTAAAGTGGCTAGTGATACATTTTTACATAAATTTCCATCAATTCCCATTATTAAAGTGGCTGGAGTTGAGTCAGTATGTTGGCAGCGGCCACTAAATGTTAGTGGTGGCTGTTTAACAGTCTGATGGCCTTGAGATAGAAGCTGTTTTTCAGTCTCTCGGGCCCCGCTTTGATGCACCTGTACTGACCTCGCCTTCTGGATGATAACGGGGTGAACAGGCAGTGGCTCGGGTGGTTGTTGTCCTTGATGATCTTTATGGCCTTCCTGTGACATCGGGTGGTGTAGGTGTCCTGGAGTGCAGGTAGTTTGCCCCCGGTGATGCGTTGTGCAGACCTCACTACCCTCTGGAGAACCTTACGGTTGTGGGCGGAGCAGTTGCCGTACCAGGCGGTGATACAGCCCGACAGGATGCTCTCGATTGTGCATCTGTAGAAGTTTGTCAGTGCTTTTGGTGACAAGCCGAATTTCCTCAGCCTCCTGAGGTTGAAGAGGCGCTGCTGCGCCTTCTTCACAACGCTGTCTGTGTGGGTGGACCAATTCAGTTTGTCCGTGATGTGTACACCGAGGAACTTAAAACTTACTACCCTCTCCACTACTGTCCTGTCGATGTGGATAGGGGGGTGCTCCCTCTGCTGTTTCCTGAAGTCCACAATCATCTCCTTTGTTTTGTTGATGTTGAGTGTGAGGTTATTTTCCTGACACCACACTCCGAGGGCCCTCACCTCCTCCCTGTAGGCCGTCTCGTCGTTGTTGGTAATCAAGCCTACCACTGTGGTCCGCAAACTTGATGATTGAGTTGGAGGCGTGCATGGCCACGCAGTCGTGGGTGAACAGGAAGTACAGGAGAGGGCTCAGAACGCACCCTTTTGGGGCCCCAGTGTTGAGGATCAGCGGGGTGGAGATGTTGTTACCTACACTCACCACCTGGGGGCGGCCCGTCAGGAAGTCCAGTACCCAGTTGCACAGGGCGGGGTCGAGACCCAGGGTCTTGAGCTTGATGACGAGTTTGGAGGGTATTATGGTGTTAAATGCTGAGCTGTAGTCAATGAACAGCATTCTCACATAGGTATTCCTCTTCTCCAGATGGGTTAGGGCAGTGTGCAGTGTGGTTGCGATTGCGTCGTCTGTGGACCTATTGGGTCGGTAAGCAAATTGGAGTGGGTCTAGGGTGTCAGGTAGGGTGGAGGTGATATGGTCCTTGACTAGTCTCTCAAAGCGCTTCATGATGACGGAAGTGAGTGCTACGGGGTGGTAGTCGTTTAGCTCAGTTACCTTAGCTTTCTTGGGAGGGTAAGGTAAAGACTCACAGCTGTAATCGCTGCCAAAGGTGCTTCTACAAAGTATTGACTCGGGTGTGAATACTTATGTAAATGAGACATTTCTGCATTAATTGACAAAAAATTACATTTTGTCATTTGATGTGCAGATGGGTGAGAAAAAAATGTATTTAATCCATTTTGAATTCAGGCTGTAACACAATAAAATGTGGAATAAGTCAAGGGGTGTGAATACTTTGTGAAGGCACTGTACTCTCTTAGTAAACCAACAACAAACACTCTGCTCCATCATGCATTCTAGAGTTTGGTAGGAGAGAGTGGAGTCTGTGTGTTACCTCTTGGCCTTGGCTCCGTCGTTGATGGGCTCAGTGGAGCCCCCTGGTGGCTCACTCTGACTGCTGCACCTGGATCGTTCGCCCTCGTCAACCATCGGCCCCCTAGTTACACTACCATAGAAACAACTGTTACCATGGAAACAACTCCACAACTCCAGACTTTATTTGCAGTCAGATAACAAACAAATTCATGGAAGCTCTTCCGAACCCCTTCTGTTACATGTTCCACACATACCTGGTCTGAGGGGAGTCGTCTGCAGGCTCGGGCTGCTCCGGTGTGGTGGGGCTGTTTGTCTGGGTGTGTGAAGGAGGGTCTGGGCATCGCCCACGGTGATGAGGCCCACTCAGGGTCATAGGTCGTTCTCCACTCAGACGGTCTGGTACCTGGCCCTCCCTGTTCAGGTTCATCTCCGAGTACGGACAGCTCACCCCCCTACACACACACACAAGTTCAGAACAGGAACACACATCACCTTGCTCACAGATTACAGCACACAGATCACAAGTCATTCTATGACGTGTTTTGATTACAAAACTTTTTTGACAGTTAGTGTGTGTGTTTGTTACTGACGTGTAGTGGGTTCCGTAGCGGGGTCCTCGGATGTGACCAACCCCATTGCACCCTGGGGTAGGACAGCCCTGCCCTGGGAGGACCAGCATATCAGTGGAGCCTGAAACACACCAGTTAATACTACTAGTTAATACTACACACATAAACAGAGACAAAAACACCAGAGTTAATACTACTAGTTAATACTACACACAGAGACACACATACACACATAAACAAAGACAAAAACACCAGAGAGTGACCTGACACCACACACATTTTGGAAGTGTGTGCGTGTGTGTCTCACCATTGGAGGGGTGTTGTAGGGGATGACTAGTCTTCTGACACCAGCCCACAGGGTGGAGGTCTGGGCAGTCAGCATCCACCCAGTAGTCATACTCCTCACTCCAGCCATCAAAATGGATCTGAGAAAAACAGAGTTACACACACACACACACACACTACTCCACAATAATCATACTGCACTCAGACACAGCGTACCCTCAGTCGGTGGTCCTCCACCTCGGCGATGGTTGCTACGCGGATGAGCATGGGGTTCCTCTTATCGACGGCTTCCAGCTTCATTCCAGCCTGGAACCCATGGCACGGACGCTACAGGACACATTCAAGAGTTAACATCAGGTGATACAGATGGATTAATATGCATGTTTTGTAACGGTGTAGGTGACATAAATAAAGACTGTCAGTGGACCCAGAACAGAGCCCTGAAGAACTCCATGTGAAATTCCCCCAGGCCTCCCAATCAACACCAACAATGTAATTTGCATGTGTCACATGTTTTGAGTGTCAACTGTATGTGTGTGTGAGAATGTGAGTGTTTTACCAGTTTGAAGGCACGTGCAGGGGCTGCCTGTGTCCCAGTCTCCTCCATGTATTTATCCCAGGAAAAACTCCTCGGGTGCTTATACTCTGAGAGGAGAAACCACAACACACACCCTTATACAATGTTTCATGGTGTATCCAAATAAAGCGTTGAAATATGTTTGTGTTTGTCTCACCAGCAGGGGTGGTGAGGGTCAGCTCAGCTTCCTCACAGTAACCTACAGGGTGGATGTAGGGACTGCTGGCATCACACCAGTAGTCATAGGTGTCGTCCCAGTTGTCAAAGTGTATGAGGAGTCTGTTGTCAACAGCAGCTGCGATGGACGCTACGCAGATCAGATATGGGTTCTTCTTATCCACTGCCTCTAGCTTCATACCCGCACGGAACCCTGACGGAGTCACCGACTACACACACATGCACCCACATAGTTCATATACAAACTTCCTTGAATGGACCTAAGGTCACCAACTAATTCACAACACAAACACACTATTAATGGATCCACACAGGCTGTCAGGTAGGCTCACCGTGTTGAGGCTCTTGAAGAGGTGTTTGGGGGCCAGCTGACCTCTGCAGTTCTTCACATACATGTTCCAGTTGAACTCCCCATCCTTACAACCTAGACACAAAAGGTTGAAGGTTATAGTTTTGTCTAACAACACACACATTGTACAGTCGGTAGAATATGCATGTGTGTCGGGTGTGTGTGTATGTCTGTCTGGTGTGTTTGTATCTGTGTCTGGTGTATGTGTGTGTGTGTGTGTGTGTGTGTGTGTGGACCTTTAGGCAGTAGCAGCTTGTGTCCCATCTTCTCACACCAGCCCGCCGGCTTCACATCCCAGGTGTCAGAATTTACCCAGAAGTCATAGCACTCTGGATACCCGTCGAAATGAAGCCTTACCCTGTAACCCTGGACCTGAGAGAAAGAGACAGACAGAGAGAGAAAAAGACAGAGAGAAAGGAACGCAAAGAAATGAGGGAAAGCAAAGGGTTAGTTGTTAGAAAACAGACGTTCCTCCTATATCTTATTGGTCTGACCTGTTAGACACGTACCTCAGCAACACTGAGCACACAGAACAGAGAGGGGTGACAGGGGTCCAGTCCTTCTAACTTCATTCCCACTTTGAAGGCATTCCTGCTCTGAGGGAACGACTGGTGCTGCGAGGCACACACACATAACACTCTTTCACATGTCTGTACAGCTGTGTGTGTGTGTCAGAGAGAGAGTATGGTAAAGTGTGCGTGCCTCACCTCCTTGAACAGTTTAAGGGGGGCAGCTATAGCCTTCTCCTCCTCCATGTAGGAGGGCCAGCTCCAGGGTCGCTTCTTATTGGGTGGGGCTGTCACTGGGGGTGGGACAACAAAACAGTCACATCAGCCAATCAGTGACATGAAAACCAGCAGGATTGCAGCACTCATGACCTCTAGTCTACCTGATTGGACAAACTTTCCAGCCCTTGTCATTCCCAACAAATCCATCTATCCATCCTCTCCCTCCCCTCAGTGTAATAATAGGACATACCTAGCTTGGCCAGCTTAGCAGCTCTCCTCCCTTTGACAGCCTTGGCCTTGTCCTGTAGAGAGAGACAGTCACTCATCGGCAGGTGAGCTGCCACACACACAACATTACAATGCTTTCAGGACCAGCGTTGGCCACATCTTCTATCATCACCTCTTCCTCCTCCTGGTTGTCTTCCTCTTCATCACCAGAGTCCATGTAGATCTTCCTCTTCTTCCTCACTCGTTTCCCCAGTCCCCCCTCCCGCCCATCTCTCTCCCGCTGCTCTCTGGGAGATGACCTAAACACACATGGAACAGATGTCATTCTAGGAACTATGCTCATGTGATGACTGTTTTGGGTCTTAACTTCACTAGGGTAGGGGGCAGCATTTGGAATTTTGGATGAAAAGAGTGCCCAAATTAAAATGCCTGCTACTCAAGCCCAGAAGATAGGATATTCATATAATTAGATGTGGATAGAAAACACTCTAAAGTTTCCAAAACTGTTCAAATAATGTCTGTGAGTATAACAGAACTGATATGGCAGGTGAAAACCTGAGGAAAATCCATCCAGGAAGTACTATTATTTTGAAAGGCTGTTTTTCCATTGAAATATTATTTATTATTTATGACAAAAACAACCTGAGGATTGATTTTAAACATTGTTTGACATGTTTCTACGAACTTTTATTGTACTTTTCGAAACTTTTCGTCTGGATGTTGAGAGCGTGCATTGTGCCTTTGGATTACTGAACTAAACGCACCAATAAAACTGAGGTTTTTGGACATAAAGAGGGACATGATCGAACAAAACAAGCATTTATTGTCTAACATGGAGACCTGGGAGTGCCACCAGATGAAGATCATCAAAGGTAAGTGATTCATTTTAACGCTATTTCTGACTTTTGTGACACCTCTCCTTGGTTGGAAAATGGCTGTATGGTTTTCTGTGGCTAGGCGCTGACCTAACATAATCGCGTGGTGTGCTTTCGCCGTAAAGCCTTTTTGAAATCTGACAGCGTCTGGATTAACAAGATGTTTATCTTTAATCCTATGTATAAAACTTGTATTTTTCATCAATGTTTATGATGAGTATTTCTGTAATTTGATGTGGCACTCTGAAATTTCACCGGATATTTGTTTGAGACAATGATTACTGTACATAACGCGCCAATTTCAACTGAGGTTTTTGGACATAAAGATTAACTTTATCGAACAAAACACACATTTATTGTGTAACATGAAGTCCTGTGAGTGCCATCTGATGAAGATCATCAAAGGTTAGTGATTAATTTAATCTCTATTTCTGACTTTTGTGAGCCCTCTCCTTGGCTGGAAAATGGCCGTATGGTTTTCTGTCACTAGGCGCTGACCTAACATAATCGCGTGGTGTGCTTTCGCCGTGAAGCCTTTTTGAAATCGGACACTGCGGTTGGATTTACAAGAAGTTTATCTTTAAAATGGTGTATAATACTTGTATGGTTGAGGAATTTTAATTATGGGATTTCTGTTTTGAATTTGGCGCCCTGCAATTTCACTTGCTGTTGTCGAGGTGGGACGCTACCGTCCCACTGATACCAGAGAGGTTAACTGTTACTACTATCAATATGCTTTCTAAAATACAGTACAGTAAGAACAGCTAACATCTTTACCTGCCACTGGAGGGCTGGACACAAATGGAGCTGCAGTATTTGCCCTGGAGGAAACTCTCCAGTGGACCGGAGCCCCCACACGACCTACAGCTAGCCATCGCAGCCCTGTGGCCCGCCACCGCCCTGGGGCCCGCCTCCGCCCTGAGGCCCACATCCACACTGGGCTCCTCCACAGTGGGACCCTCCTCTAGAGACAGAAGCACAGGGCCTTGGGCTGGGGGAAAGAGCAGAGTAATATTGAAGCTTTGTAGAATTCAAAATTGAATGCCCCCACCTGCAGAGCACCCAGTATGTAGTATGCTAATATACACAGTGCTGACATATATCAGAGCTATGAGTCTAAATTCTACACACCTGTATTATAAACAGTCAAAACTATGTTATAACTCCTTCATAACCGTATGTTTACTTTACCCTTAGGTGCAAGTGGCTGGACTTCCTTGGCTGCAGAAGAGGCTGCGCTGCTCTCTGATTGGGCCTCTGGTGGAGGGGTGGGGCTTTTTGACTGGGCGGGGTTCTGGGGGGTTGGCCCTGCCTCTTTGACCTCTGGCTCTGTCACGATCTCCAAAGTTCCAAACTCTGTCATACGGAACTGAGAGATACCAGTCAGTCACACACCTGTCTGTAGTATCCACACACACACACACACACAGACACACAAACACACCGTACCTTGATGTCGCTGCCGGGCAGTGTGGCGATGCCGTCCTGCCAGTCCAGAGCGCCCATCATGTCAAACTCTGCCCCCTGGGAGGGGCCATCGCTGGGCGGGGTGTCAGTCATCTCTCCCTGCTCTCCTCCTCCTGCACTGACATCAATCAATCCATCAGTCAAAATAAAATCAAAATAAAATGGTATTTGTCACATGCGCCGAATGCAACAGGTGTAGTAGACCTTACAGTGAAATGCTTACTTACAAGCCCTTAACAACAATGCAGTTTAAAAAACAAATAATATACCTAAAAATAAGAAATAAAAGTAACAAATAATTCAAGAGCAGCAGTAAAATAACAACAGCGAGGCTATATACAGGGGTTAGTCGAGGTAATTGAGGTAATACGTACATGTAGGTAGAGTTATTAAAGTGACTATGCATAGATAATAAGAGAAAGTAGCAGCAGCGTAAAAGAGGGGGGGGGGGGTGCAGTAGTCTGGGTAGCCATTTGATTAGATGTTGAGGAGTCTTATGGCTTGGGGGTAGAAGCTGTTGAGAAGCCTCTTGGACCTAGACTTGGCGCTCCGGTACCGCTTGCCATGCGTTAGCAGAGAGAACAGTCTATGACTAGGGTGGCTGGAGTCTTTGACAACTTTTAGGGCCTTCATCTGACACCGCCTGGTTTAGAGGTCCTGGATGGCAGTAAGCTTGGCCCCAGTGATGTACTGGGCTGTACACACCTACCCTCTGTAGCGCCTTGCAGTTGCCATACCAGACAGTGATGCAACCAGTCAGGATGCTCTCGATGGTGCTGCTGTAGAAACTTCTGAGGATCTGAGGACCCATGACAAATCTTTTCAGTCTCCTGAGGGGAATAGGTTTTGTTGTGCCCGCTTCATGACTGTCTTGGTGTGCTTGGACCACATTTGTTTGTTGGTGATGTGGACACCAAGGAACTTGAAGCTCTCAACCTGCTCCACTACAGCCCCGTTGATGAGAATGGGGGCGTGCTCGGTCCTTCTTTTCCTGTAGTCCACAATCATCTCCTTTGTCTTGATCACGTTGAGGGAGAGGTTGTTGTCCAGTCAGCCAGTCAATGGGCGTGTTCGAGCGGATACATTTTGTCTAGTCGACGGTCACCGCCTTTCAAAGTGTGTTGCAACATAGGGATAAAAATTGTCAGACTTGTGCCTGCCTATATGTCGACTGCTTGAACTTGACAAAAACCATGTGATCAAAGGTCATGCAGTTTTTGATGAAGTCACTGCTGTTGCTTCTCACCAACTGCACCATGCATTATTTGTCAACCAATCATTAGGATGTTTTTGGTGGACCCACGTGACCAAAGACGTGACTGAAACAGGAACGAACTTGACTGCGATTCTAAAGCTATAGGGGATACAAATGAAAGTGATATTTGAGACCTCTCTCTAACCAATTAATTGTACACATGTTATGTCTTCAGTTTGTGAGTGTGTGAAATAGAAAAGTATAGAAAAGTTTATTTTCGACATCTATAAAGAAAAACGTTTATATACAATAGCAGGTATGTTGACACTGCCATGTTGATCTGAGCCTTTCTGTTGGAAAACCATTACGTGGGCCAGGTAGATACCAGTATTGCGATTCTCGTTAGGATCATGGCAAGGAAACACATTTCTTTATGAAAGAAGCCCTATAGGTGGAAATAAACAGTATTATGTTGTCATCCAGAATCACATTGATTTATTTCCAAGCTATAGCCACAATATTTTACATACAGCAGGTTTTTAAAGGACCAAAGAGCTGTCTGCCTCGGGTTTGAATTTTTGCCATGTAAAAAATATTGCAATACTGGTATTGCAATACGCAGCCTAACAATTACAGTGTCCGACATTTGGTTGTCGCAGATGCACCTCGCCTGACTTTACTCGTTAACACAAAGTTTTTTTTAACCTTACTACTTGAACATACCCAATCAATCAATAACCATACAGGTATCACATCCAAATTACCTCGTACCCCTGCACATGGACTCGGTACTGGTACCCTGTGTATATAGCTAAGTTATCCTTACTCATTGTGGATTTATTTCTTGTGTTCTTATTTTTTCTATAACTTTTCTATTTTTCTCTCTGTATTGTTGGAAAGGGCCCATCAGGGAAGCATTTCACTGTTAGTCTACACCTGTTGTTTAGGATGCATGAGACAAATAACATTTGATTTGAATTAAGACAGCACGCCCGTTTCAGCAGTGGATGGGGAAACACTGCCACATGCCTATTGACATCTGTCTGTCTCTCATGTTAAGACAAGATGTGTGGGAGTTTGTTCATGCAAGGATATGGGCTAGAATAGGTCTGTCTGTATGTTCTTAAAGTAAAACTGAAATTGTATCCATTTGACAGATCTTTCTCAAATGTCTATCTATGTGTTGTTTTCATTATATATAAGATATCTATGTCTGTATCTTTGTAATATTTTTCCACCATGTACTTTAGGGACCACAATGGGAATAAGTCACTGACTTTATTGAGCAATCCCTATTAAGTTTTTTAAATGTAGTGTGTGTGTGTGTATTTTTTTAAATTAGCTAATAAAAACAATCAATCAAATTACATTATCCAAAAAGGGGTACTCAAAAAATATCCCTGGCACAAAAAGTACAGGTACCTGCAAGAAGTCAACCAGCGCGTGCAAGTCGGGTATTAAAGAACCGCATCCCATCGCCGCTAGAGGGCGACTGTTGTGGAATACATGCATGCACTTATATGAAGCAAAACAAGTAAATATGTTACTTTTTAAAGCTAAATATCACAAAATAAATGCACAAGCACTCCTGCATGGATTGGCCTAGAACACAAGTATTGACAAACACCGTGAGAGACGTGACAAATACAAGTTAAAAGAACAAGTTCAGCTTTTCCTTGTTTTAACGGTATCTTATTAAATCGGCTGTTTGCATTGACGCGGACAACAGAGATGGTAGAATAATCAATGATTTTATTGAAAACAATGTGTTCTGCATAGAAAGGTCAAATTTACGTGTGTTTTAATCAAACCAAGATCACGATATAACGTTTTCGCCTCGACGCTGCATCAACACATATTTTGGTCAGAAAGAATATTTGTTTGACTGAAATATACGAATGGGAAGTAAACAATCAAGTGTGCTGTTCAACAGCTGTCAGTTTACGTTCCCAAGTTTAAACCTCGAATTTATTCGACCATATATAAAGTGTACGTGCGCCCATGATTAGCATTCGTCTTATACAAAATGGCGGAGCAAAGGAAGAGGCCACCAACACGTTAAAACTATGTAAATGACTCAAGTTTTTTATTGAAACACATAATGCAGGGCCGTGTCTGTCAAATAAAACCAAATATATACCCTGCAATTTCATATGTTAGTGTTATCCCTCATCATGGCCATTTTCTTTACTTTCCCCTTGTCTCGGAATGTCAGCCAGCTAGCTGCCAGCTAGCTTGCTAACTGCTTCTGGCTAGCAAAGCGTCACTACGGTTCAATTCAAATTGGTAGCTAGACGGCTAAGAACCGGGACTAGCATTTTGGCTTGGTGTAGCGAAGTAAGGACAACCAGTAATAAATAAGTTTCCAGGTTTTGAACGTTAGAAAATGCTTAGGAACGGACTTCCACATTAGTTGGTATAAATAAGTAAATATCCGCCCCTACACTGCCTTATTTGTTCAAGGCTAAAATATAGTATTGCTTGCTTTTAATTTCTTCAATAGAAACTTGACTCTCCGATTTATCTTTACGGTTTTAAATCACAGTACAAATAATAAGAACCGGTGCAAATTATAAAACGAACGATGCTTTATCGATTACTGTTGTTATTTGCAACATTTAATGTATAGCGGCGATTATATTGTTTGAAAATTATGGAACTCACCTCGTTTCTGTTTTAACTCTTATTTTGAGCTGGATAGTGGATGCAATGCGCATGCGTTCAATGAACGCTGCCTGACAACTTTGGATCTTGGTAAACTTGAGAACACAACTATCGATGGTCAATAGGTACAGCAAGACGGACGCTTAGAGTGGACATGTGGTTTATTAAATATTTTATTCATGCCTTGGGACTAGTCTTTCTCCCTCGTGTATTTTCAGAATCTCAGAGAGCATCAAATCGGAGCGCAAGGGCGTGCAGAGTCTGTTTGGCGTGGCGCGCGATTGCCATTGTGGTCATGTCGCTGTATGCCGTCAATAACTGTTTACGTCACCACCAGTCAATATTGTCCCCATATGTTAAAAGAAAGATGACAGTAGACTAATCATAAACCCAACTTCTAGCTGTTTTATGAACTTGGCCACACTTCCAACCAGTAATTCAGCAAAAAAGTAAGAACAGTCAAGTCCAGACGCCTAATAGGTCTACAGTAGTTAGACCGTAGTATTGATTACAACAAGGCCTATAGGCTATCAGCTCTTAATGTTTTTTTATTGTAAAACGTGATGCCTTTTCATGTTTGTTATCTACGTCCAATCAGACCAGACGTCCGAAATAGAAGCTCTCTGACTTTGCTATTTTAATGGTTAATTAATAAGACATCCCTACTGTTCTTATTACAAGTGAAACGTTGGACTGGAAGAGGCTACTGTAGTCTATTTGGCATGAGATGCAGACCTTCAATGTCTGTGTCGCCTATAAATAAGCATGCTCTTTCCAGTCGCTACCGCTAGATGGCACTATAATGCTGTTTTCTGACGGATTACACTGTAACATCTCAGTTGCCCAGTCACACATTATTATCAACATCAGAAGAACGACAGATGCAAACCATGAGATGGCCTTCAGGGGTAAAGTGGCCGACACGAGGGTAAGATGACTGTTAAATCGGATTTTATACTCAGAAAAAATCTGATTATGTGCCATCCGGGCAACCGTGGGTCAGATATGGACGCTGTTATAATAAAATACGAAATCATCAGGTGTCGTTGTTAGCGACTATGAAACATAACCCTATCATTGCTATCACCCTATCATTTCTATTCAGCGACTGATATTTCATTTATCGTGAATGGCAAATGCAACAGATAATGATCACTCAGTCTGTGCAAATGAAGGTCTTCTGTCCTTTGCTGCTCCCCCGCAGTGCGCATCCCTTGCAGAGTCTGTCGGAGTTTTGCCACGGGAGATTTTACACCTGCTGAATGATCCACGGTTCAGTTGACAGTGCTGTCACGGCTTTGCTACAGTGTCTTGGCGGCTGATTTGAGTATAGCCTAGGTCTATGGTGGATGATATATTATTATTGGAATGAATGACTCTGACTCTCTCTCGATCAATTTCTCTCTTTCACTCTCTTTCTCTCGATCTCTCTCCCCCAGACAGTGCTTGTACACCTGCTGGCTGTGCCTCGTCATATTCTACTCTCTCTACTACATGATTGGGAGTGTGTGTTTCTGCGCGTTCAGGTGCGACACTTTTCTTTTCTTCTCTCTGCGTGCACGTGTGGTTATTGGGTAAGTGACCTTGCTGGAACGGTGAGCCGTCCTCAGGCGGCTTCTATAAACCTGGTGCCAGGTGACAGAATAGAGGGGAGGGATTCGTGGAATCCACAGCAACTATTGGTCTGTTTTCATTGATTGGAATGACAGTCAGTTTCAACCGCCCTGGTTCCCTCCTAGCTCCTTCTTTTGGATATCCTGTTTGTTTGTTTTATCTGCTGTTCTTCTGTTTGCATTCAGGTTGGATCACTTTGATGGACTTATTCCCTTTGACTTTAAGACTGAACCAACCAATTTGGAGTCCAACTCCAAATACCTGGGTGAGCGAAGATGTGTATGGTAATGTGTGTGTGTGCACGCATGTCCTCTACAGATGGTTAAGGTCTTATATTGTTGTTCCAGTGAACCTGCTGTCCATGGAGTTGACCTATTTCTGCAGTGGTCTGCTGTTTGCAGCCGTTGTGAGGAGATGGGTCTGGGACTACGGTCTCACAGTCACACTACTGCACGTACTGCTCACCAGCCTGGGTGAGACACACACACATACACACAGAAATGCATACACATGCCTGAACTCACTCTCACACACACACACACTGGCTTAACTCAGAATAATCACTTGCTGGCAGAGCAGAGTGCTCTGGGCCAGCTTTGATGACATCAGGACGGGACGGGAAGTTGGGTTACAGTTGAGAAGCAGCTGGGCTCTAAACAAGGCACATATATTGACCCTATCCCATGGTCTTCTTTAATTCCCCTTCCTCATGTGTAAGGATTGGATGGGTCTAGCTCTAAAGCAATACGATGTACACTCCCCATCCTTAGTTCTGTATGGTATATTACCTGTTTTTAATGTGTGTTTGTAATGTGTGTTTGTAATATATGTGTGTAATGTGTGTGTTTCAGTGATGTTGGATTTTCCCTTGGTATGGCAGTGGTGGCTGGCCCTTGGTAAGACCTGTACCTCACCCACACATGTTCTGTTTTATTGTGTGAAACCTTCTGAGGAGTTATAGATGAGTAATTGGTTATGTCTCTTCCTTATTAATGGTTTTGTGTGTGTGTGTGGTTGTATGTTTTGTTTGAAGGCAGCGGGTTGTTTCTGATGATCTGTAACAGTCAGCTGATAGCTTACTTCACCTGCCAGAGTGACCAGAGTTACCCCACCTTCAACAGCTACTGAGAACACACACACTGACTAGAGTTCTTTGCAGTGAGTCCGGTGGAAATGGAGGGAAACCAAATGTTCCTGTTGACTTGGTTACCTGTTTGATTGTTGCACTTTGTTTCTGTTGGACCGGCTTCCCAGACACCAATTGAGCCAAGTGATTCTCCACTGAGCAATCTTTTGAGTCCAGGAAACAGCTCTTATATGTAATATCTGTAGTATGTAATATCTGTAGTATGTAATATCTGTGGTATGTAATATCTGTAGTATGTAATATCTGTAGTATGTAATATCTGTGTTCTCTACAAATGTTAATCTTATGTCAGACAATGTTAATCATGTAATTTATCATCTTAGACCTATTTAAGCCAGCTGTAATCTCTCACACCTGGGCTGACTCCCCCCCCCCCCCCCCCCCACACACACACACACACACACACACACACACACACACACACACACACACACACACACACACACACACACACACACACACACACACACACACACACACACACACACACACACACATACACACACACACACTTGTTCTTATCACATCCTGGTTTAAGCCTAACCCTAACCTTAACCACAACCCTTACCCTAACCCTAACCACAACCCTTACCATAACCTTAACCACAACCCTTACCCTAACCTCAACCACAACCTTACCCTAACCTCAACCACAACCTTAACCACAACCCTTACCCTAACCTCAACCACAACCCTTACCCTAACCTCAACCACAACCTTACCCTAACCTCAACCACAACCTTAACCACAACCCTTACCCTAACCTCAACCACAACCCTTACCTTAACCTCAACCACAACCTTACCCTAACCTCAACCACAACCCTTACCCTAACCTCAACCACAACCTTACCCTAACCTCAACCACAACCCTTACCCTAACCTCAACCACAACCTTACCCTAACCTCAACCACAACCTTAACCACAACCCTTACCCTAACCTCAACCCTTACCCTAACCTCAACCCTTACCCTCAACCACAACCCTTACCCTCAACCACAACCCTTACCCTAACATCAAACCTTACCCTAACCTCAACCACAACCCTTACCCTAACCACAACCTTAACCACAACCCTTACCCTAACCTTAACCACAACCCTTACCCTAGCCTCAACCACAACCTTACCCTAACCTCAACCACAACCTTAACCACAACCCTTACCCTAACCTCAACCACAACCCTTACCCTAACCTCAACCACAACCTTAACCGCAACCTTACCCTAACCTCAACCACAACCTTAACCACAACCCTTACCCTAACCTCAACCGCAACCTTACCCTAACCTCAACCACAACATTAACCACAACCCTTACCCTAACCTCAACCACAAACCTTACCTCAACCCTTACCCTAACCACAACCCTTACCTCAACCACAAGCCTTACCCTAACCACAACCACAACCCTTACCATAACCCTAGCACCTCAACCACAACCCTAACCACAACCCTTACCATAACCCTAGCATCTCACCCATGACCCTAACCCTAGCACCTCAACCCTAGCCCTAATCTTATGTTGTTTTTTAAATATATGTTTATTGTATTCTATTGTTTTATGGACAGTGATAGTACCACTGATAGTTGGAGTGTAGAGGGGAGACAGATACAGAGGGAGACAGAGAGGAAGGGCTGAGACGGGATTGGTGCTCACGTCACCAGGGATGTATGTGTTCCATAGTCTGAGGGGCTACCACTAGGCCAGACCGACACCTTATAGTCAACCCTGACCCTAACGTTGGTTTATCTTACTTTTTATCCTACTTTTCTCTTTGACCCGTAATGTGATGAAGCTAGGCTCTGCCTGGTTCTCCCTTTGACCCAAGGTGCAGGAGGCCGACTCCAGGTAGCTCCGGTTCAGTTGAACCACTGGTTCTAACCCGGCCTGAGCCTCCGTTCTCTGTGAGATATAAACAATCTGATACATGATAGGAAAATGCATTTTAATTTATTCAAAACACAAATAATATCAGAATGATATCAGTGCTCCGTAACTCCAACCTCAGCCGGAGGCATATAGGAGAACCCTGGGAAGGCTCCATTGGCTACGTCTCCCAACATGTCACTCAAACCGAGGGAGGCGGGGACTGGAAGAAGCGTGAACTCCGGGTCAAAATACCGCACATCACACGGACCAGACTGAAAAAGAGAGGGAGGGAACGAGTGATCAGACACACATTCAGGTAGTCACAGATCCAAACTGACCCATAGCCCCCCCCAAAAAAAACACACACACACACACTCACCAGGTTGGGAATGAATGGGGGAGGGACTTTCCTGGCTAGCAAGTCATCCCAGTTGATGGACAGGAAGAAGGTGTGGCCCTGCAGCTCAGCCTACAAACAAAGTGAGACAGCACGTCAATGTGTGTATGGGTGCGTGTGTGTATGTGGTCTTGCATGTATGTGCCAGGTGGGGTAATGGGGGGTGCTTACAAGGTCCTGTTCCCCCCTAAGGCGTTTGGTACAGTCTCTCTCCAGCAGGCCCTGCAGCAGAGATCGGGCAGACTGGGACACACTTGTATGGAGCTGCAGGGGGGCGTGAAGGATGTTCTCAAACATCTCGGCCTTACTGCGACTGTAGAATGGGGGCTGAGGAAGAGAGAGAGAGAGAAAAGAAGAGGAGAGAGGGAGCCAGATAAGTGTGCAGTGGATGGAATATGCTAGTTGAAAAGTAGCTGAAAGAGAAGAGAAAGAGAAACACACTCACCAGTCCATGAAGCATCTCATAAAGTACACTCCCCAGCCCCCACCAGTCCACTACTCCACTGTAGGCGTGACCTAACAGAACCTCTGGCGCCAGATACTCAGGGGTTCCACAGAACGTTTGCATAGTCCCACCCACAGACACGCCCTCTTTACACAGCCCAAAATCTGTCAGAACCACATGACCTCCACTGTCCAATAGGATGTTCTCTGGCTTCAGGTCTCTAAGGGGGGGTACCGAGGGTTAAATCACTGTGAGGAAAATGCGCTCTCTCTCATTGTGTGTGTGTGTGTGTGTGTGTGCACCTGTAGACTATGTTGAGGGAGTGGAGGTAGCCCAGGGCTGAGGCCATCTCTGCAGAGTAGAATGTTGCTCTGGGCTCTGGGAAGGCTCCCTCCCTCTGGAGATGGTAGAACAACTCTCCTCCATTGATGTAGTCCAGTACGAAGACGAGAGTGTGAGAGGTCTGGAAGGAGAAGTGGAGCCCCACCAGGAATGGATGCTGCAGTCCCTTCAGCAACACACTCCTCTCTACCATCACATGTCTCTGCTGGAAGGAGAGAGAGAGAGAGAGGGATAGATAATGAATATAATTTAATGGAATGGAACGGAAATAGAATGGGATGAAAATAGAATAGAATGAAAATAGAATAGAACGGAAATAGAATGGGATGAAAATAGAATAGAATGGAACGGAAATAGAATGGAATGGAAATAGAATAGAATGGAACGGAAATAGAATAGAATGGAAATAGAATGGAATTAAAATAGAATGGAATGGAATGGAAATAGAATAGAATGGAAATATAATAGAACGGAAATAGAATGGAATGGAAATAGAATGGTATGGAAATAGAATGGAATGGAAATAGAATGGAATTAAAATAGAATGGAATGGAAATAGAATGGAATGGAAATAGAATAGAACGGAAATAGAATAGAACGGAAATAGAATGGAATGGAAATAGAATAGAATGGAAATAGAATGGAATTAAAATAGAATGGAATTGAAATAGAATAGAATGGAAATAGAATAGAACGGAAATAGAATGGAATGGAAATAGAATAGAATGGAATTAAAATAGAATGGAATGGAAATAGAATGGAATTAAAATAGAATGGAATGGAAATAGAATAGAACGGAAATAGAATGGAATGGAAATAGAATGGAACGGAAATAGAATGGAATGGAATGGAAATAGAATAGAATGGAACGGAAATAGAATGGAATGGAATGGAAATAGAATAGAATGGAAATAGAATGGAATTAAAATAGAATGGAATGGAAATAGAATGGAATTAAAATAGAATGGAATGGAAATAGAATAGAATGGAAATAGAATAGAACGGAAATAGAATGGAATGGAAATAGAATAGAATGGAAATAGAATATAACGGAAATAGAATGGAATGGAAATAGAATAGAATGGAATTAAAATAGAATGGAATGGAAATAGAATAGAACGGAAATAGAATGGAATAATAGATACCTCTTTCTTCCTCAGTATGACCTGTTTCTGTAGAACCTTGACAGCATACATACTTTCACTCTGTCTGTGTCTCGCTAACACCACCTGCAACAAGATAAAGACATCACCAACACAACAAACACACACCGGCCTACTCATAAATACACACACACGTAAAGGGACACACACACTTGCTCCCACCTTCCCAAAGCTTCCTTTGCCGATGACCTTCAGGTATTGGAAATCAGAAGGCTTCACCCTGGTAAACATGACAACAGAGCAGCATGAGTGTGAGGTCTGATGATTTCCATTGGCTATGGGCAACTCAAGGAAAAACACCTGGCCATAACTTTGGGTACTCACTGAGTCTCCTCCTCCAGCAAACTTGGCAGACGCTGATAGAGAGAAAAAGGATGGGAGGGGGTTAGATTTGGGTCAGACAGAGATTATATAAATGGGTCATAGGTGTCCTGGCTGTATGCCTATATATACTCACTGATGTTCCCCCCTCCTCTCTCTCCTCTCTTTCCCTCTCCTCCCTCTCTTCTCTCTCCTCTCTTTCCCTCTCCTCTCTCAGGCTCTCCTGCAGCAGGATGGTCTGGGCGTCCAGGCTTCACAGAGACAACATGGACAGTGTTAGGCCTGTGTGTGTCTGTCTCTGTGTTAATTATAACATAATATGTTATTTTAGATCATCAATATGGAGTACAGTCATTAACACAATATGAAGTAAGTTGCGACTTACTGCTGAAAGATTTGGTGGTCGGACACCAGTTTGTGCAGGAAGTTGCTGAAGCCCCTTTTCTTCCCTTCAAGCAGAGCTGAAACACAGGAAAGGGTTCTTACATAAGACTATGTCAGTCATCCGTCCTCGGTTGCAACACTCACTACCGATTTCCAAACTACCTCTGGAAGCAACGTCATCACAAAAATTGTTCGTCAGGAGCTTCATGAAATGGGTTCCCATGGCTGAGCAGCCTCACACAAGCATAAGATCACCATGCCCAATCGGCTGGAGTGGTGTAAAGCTCGCCGCCATTGGACTCTGGAGCCGTGGAAACACATTCTCTGGAGTGATGAATCATGCTTCACCATCTAGCAGTGCAACGAACAAATCTGGGTTTGGCAGATGCCAGGAGAACACTACCTGCTCCAATGCATAGTGCCAACTGTAAAGTTTGGTAGAGGAGGAATAATGGTGTGGGGCTGTTTTTCATGGTTCAGGCTAGGCCCCTTAGTTCTAGCGAAGGGAAATCTTAACACTACAGCATACAATGACAATCTAGACGATTCTGTGCTTCCAACTTTGTGGCAATAGTTTGAGGAAAGCCCTATTCCTGTTTCCACATGACAACGCCTCCGTGCACAAAGCGAGGTCTATACAGAAATGGTTTGTCGAGATCGGTGTGGAAGAACTTGACTGGCCTGCACAGAGCCCCTGTCAGGATTTGGCCAGGATTGTTCAGGTTTTGGTCACTAGATGCCCCCATTGCGCCTTTTTTGAACCTTTTGTTTTTTCCTTGTTCTAATTATTATTTGCACCTGTGTGTCACTTCCTTGTTGGTATTTAAACCCTGTGTGTTCCTCAGTTCTTGGCTTAGTGTTTGTATGTTAGCACCCAGCCCCAGCCCCAGCCTTGCTGTGAACATATATTTCTCTTGTTGGATTTTCCAGAGGTTCTCTGGTTTTGTTCTTGTTTATTTTTGATTAGTCTTTTGCGGTTTGTTTTTCCCTGCTGTTCTTACCACTTTGTGGATTTTCTTTGTATTTTGGAGGATATCCATTTTTTCCTCTTGGCTTTATTTTTGACGTTGTGGATTTATATTCTTTGCCTGAAGATCTTTTTATTTTATTAAACCACCATCTCTAGTACTGCTGTGTCTGCCTCATCTTCTGGGTTCTGCCGACTTTTTGTGACTGTTTCTCACACCGGGTCCTGACAGCCCCGACCTCAACCCTATTGAACACCTTTGGGATTAATTAGAATGCTGACTGCAAGCCAGGCCTAATTGCCCAACATCAGTGCCCAACCTCACTAATGCGCTTGTGGCTGAATGGAAGCAAGTCCCAGCAGAAATTTTCAACATCTAGTAGAAAGCCTTCCCAGAAGACTGGAGGCTATTATAGCAGCAAATGCAGGACCAACTCCATATTAATGTCCATGATTTTGGAATGAGATCTTCGAGGAGCAGGTGTCCACATACTTTTGGTCATGTAGTGTACCTGTTATTGACAATGCTTTATAACCCCATAATAACGCATTATAGCAGTTGGCGAGAAAAGGTGTTAGGCCACTGAGCATTCAAACACTAGAATATAAAAACACATAGTTGTAACTACATTAATAGAATTCAATAGAATGTCAAACTTACCAGTAAAAAATGACACAAGCCCTTTCATTTTTTCATTTTTGCATAATGCCCATCTGGATGAAATAATAAAGTCCAGTGAAAGGAGCGAACAAACTGAGATGTTCTTTTACTCTGGTGGCTGTGGTCTGAAGAGTTCAGCACCACTGACAGCGCGCGCTCGGCAGGCAGGCTATTTACAACAATCCCACACGCTCTCCCGTCAAAAGACCTCTCTGACTCTCTGACGTAGGCCTAATTGAGTCCAAGGCACCCCTGTAGGCTACATTATTGTGTGGGCGTTGGGCTCAAGTCACTCATCCACTAAATCCTGACAGGGGCTCCCGCGTGCCCCGGGTGTACTGTCGAATCAACGTCCTATCAATGGAAAACCTTCTAAAACTTTGTAGGAGCTCTGCATGGACAGACACTGTGCTACTGCTTTGGGGAATGTGTGTGTGTGTGTGTGTGTGTGTGTGTGTGTGTGTGTGTGTGTGTGTGTGTGTGTGTGTGTGTGTGTGTGTGTGTGTGTGTGTGTGTGTGTGTGTGTGTGTGTGTGTGTGTGTGTGAGATAGATACTCTGGTTCCTCTAAAGGGTCCTATATCCTGATAAATTAACTCTGCTGACAGAACACACAGAGGGGAGGTCAATACTGACCAATAGTTTCCACTGACCATTCAGAAAGACAGACCAAATAGGAGAGACAAATACACACAATGAGTCACAGCAGGGGCTGTAGGGTACGAGTCAGACCATGCTGTTTTCCAAACTACCCCAGGAAGTTACAAAGGTCAAGGTCAGAGGTCATCTGCTTTGGTCCAGATACAGGTACACTCTGTTCAGAGTCACTACAGACTGTAGGCTATATAGACCTGTCTGAGGAGGAATGACTACTGTAGATTTACCACACTCAACGTTGACCTGATCTATGACCTCTGACATTTAACCTTCCTCTCATTGGCCATTTAGAGAACACAGGCTTGCACGCACGCGCACACACACACACACACACACACACACACACACACACACACACACACACACACACACACACACGCTGACAGGTCTGTATTCTGTGTGTGCCAAAGAGTGTATCAATATTACATAATATAATAAAACAAATCATGTAATTCATTACATAATATGAGTTTTTTCCCAAAAGGCTATATATCAATTTTCATAAATGTTGGCAAATTAGCTTTTATTGTTTAAAGAATTTATGAAAGATATTGGTGTTTTTTCACTATAGATGGCATCATAAGCAAGGAAAATTATGTGGATATATTGAAGCAGCATCTCAAGACATCAGTCAGGAAGTTCTGACTGATGATCTGATCTGATCCGGAATTTTCCAAGCTGTTTAAAGGCACAGTCAACTTAGTGTATGTAAACTTCTGACCCACTGGAATTGTGATACAGTGAATTATAAGTGAAATAATTTGTCTGTAAACAATTGTTGGAAAAATTACTTGTGTCATGCACAAATTAGATGTCCTAACCGACTTGCCAAAACTATAGTTTGTTAACAAGAAATTTGTGGAGTGGTTGAAAAACGAGTTTTAATGACTCCAACCTAAGTGTATGTAAACTTCCGACTTCAACTGTTTATATACACTGCTCAAAAAAATAAAGGGAACACTTAAACAACACAATGTAACTCCAAGTCAATCACACTTCTGTGAAATCAAACTGTCCACTTAGGAAGCAACACTGATTGACAATAAATTTCACATGCTGTTGTGCAAATGGAATAGACAAAAGGTGGAAATTATAGGCAATTAGCAAGACACCCCCAAAAAAGGAGTGATTCTGCAGGTGGTGACCACAGACCACTTCTCAGTTCCTATGCTTCCTGGCTGATGTTTTGGTCACTTTTGAATGCTGGCGGTGCTTTCACTCTAGTGGTAGCATGAGACGGAGTCTACAACCCACACAAGTGGCTCAGGTAGTGCAGTTCATCCAGGATGGCACATCAATGCGAGCTGTGGCAAAAAGGTTTGCTGTGTCTGTCAGCGTAGTGTCCAGAGCATGGAGGCGCTACCAGGAGACAGGCCAGTACATCAGGAGACGTGGAGGAGGCCGTAGGAGGGCAACAACCCAGCAGCAGGACCGCTACCTCCGCCTTTGTGCAAGGAGGTGCACTGCCAGCGCCCTGCAAAATGACCTCCAGCAGGCCACAAATGTGCATGTGTCTGCTCAAACGGTCAGAAACAGACTCCATGAGGGTGGTATGAGGGCCCGACGTCCACAGGTGGGGGTTGTGCTTACAGCCCAACACCGTGCAGGACGTTTGGCATTTGCCAGAGAACACCAAGATTGGCAAATTCGCCACTGGCGCCCTGTGCTCTTCACAGATGAAAGCAGGTTCACACTGAGCACATGAGCACATGTGACAGACATGACAGAGTCTGGAGACGCCGTGGAGAACGTTCTGCTGCCTGCAACATCCTCCAGCATGACCGGTTTGGCGATGGGTCAGTCATGGTGTGGGGTGGCATTTCTTTGTGGGGCCGCACAGCCCTCCATGTGCTCGCCAGAGGTAGCCTGACTGCCATTAGGTACCGAGATGAGATCCTCAGACCCCTTGTGAGACCATATGCTGACACATGCACATTTGTGGCCTGCTGGAGGTCATTTTGCAGGGCTCTGGCAGTGCACCTCCTTGCACAAAGGCGGAGGTAGCGGACCTGCTGCTGGGTTGTTGCCCTCCTACGGCCTCCTCCACATCTCCTGATGTACTGGCCTGTCTCCTGGTAGCGCCTCCATGCTCTGGACACTACGCTGACAGACACAGCAAACCTTTTTGCCACAGCTCGCATTGATGTGCCATCCTGGAGGAACTGCACTACCTGAGCAACTTGTGTGGGTTGTAGACTCCGTCTCATGCTACCACTAGAGTGAAAGCACCGCCAGCATTCAAAAGTGACCAAAACATCAGCCAGGAAGCAAAGGAACTGAGAAGTGGTCTGTGGTCACCACCTGCAGAATCACTCCTTTTTTGGGGGTATCTTGCTAATTGCCTATAATTTCCACCTTTTGTCTATTCCATTTGCACAACAGCATGTGAAATTTATTGTCAATCAGTGTTGCTTCCTAAGTGGACAGTTTGATTTCACAGAAGTGTGATTGACTTGGAGTTACATTGTGTTGTTTAAGTGTTCCCTTTATTTTTTTGAGCAGTGTATATATATATATGTATATATATATATGCTTTGAATCAATACAGTAATATGAGATCTGTATATAAACATTTTAGTAATTTAGCATAAGCTCTTGTCCAGAGCGACTACAGGTAGTTTATTCATCTTCAGGTAACTAGGTGAGACAACCACATATCACACTCTACAGGATACAAACATTCCATTCCAGCTAAACAATGGATATACTGTATAGCGTTTTGCAAAAAAAAAAAAACATTTTAATACACACCTACAATCTATGAATAAAAAAAAGTGAGAACAGTAATATTTTACACACACATGAAAAACGTGAAAAATATATGGAGATTTTGGAAATAAACTCTTCATATGTAGCCAGAGAGAGAACTTTCTGAATCAGACACCGTCTAGACTCTAGTCAATAGGTTCACACTGTCCTAACGAGAAAGTACATACATGTTGCCCTAACGAGACAGACAAATGGGAACACACTGCTCCAACGAGGACAACACCAACAACACACTGCCCATCACACAGAGGAAGACCATCAGAAAGAGAGGGACAGAGAAAGAGAGGGGTGGGGGGAGACCAAAACAAAAGAAAATGTGTTAACATTGCCAAAGCAAGTGAAGGAGATAATAAACAAAAGTGAAATAAACAATAAAAGTTAACAGTAAACATTACACTCACAAAAGTTCCAAAAGAATAAAGACATTTCAAAGACATTTATCTCTCTCTCTCTTTCTCTCTCGACCACTCTCTTTCTTTCTCTCTCTCTAATTCTCTCTCCCCCTCTATCCCTCTACCACTCTCTTTCTATTTCGCTCTCTCTTTCTCTGTCTCTCTCCTTCTTTGTTTCTCTCTCCCCCATCTCTCTTTCTTTCTCTCTCTCTCTGTCACTAGTCTTTATATTTGGGGCAGTGGAGTTCAGGAGACAGTCAGTGCTGTTGTGTCTTGGTTACTGCAGCAGTAAGATGACACTCAGAGAGAGAGGCAGAGGAAGTTACCCCATCCTATCACCCCCCCCGATAGAGAGATGGTTGGGGGGTCACCCAATTAAGAGTCATGGGGTGGGCTGGAACACAAGCCTGCTACATACACTGTAGCTCTCAATCGCCGAATTTCAGAAAATCCCTTTATGCTTACATCCATGCAATGCTGTCCATGGAGGGGAGTGAGCAGGTGTCCATGAGGGAGCAAGTGTCCATGAGGGGGAGTGAGCAGGTGTCCATGAGGGGGAGTGAGCAAGTTTCCCTGAGGGGGAGTAATCAAGTGTCCATGGGGGGGTGGGAGCAAGTGTCCATGAGGGGGAGTGAGCAGGTGTCCATGGGGGGAGTGAGCAAGTGTCCATGGGGGTGTGTGAGCAAGTGTCCATGGGGCGGTGTGAGCAAGTGTCCATGGGGGGAAGTGAGCAAGTGCACATTCTCTGAAGAATGGTATGGGATAAGAAGCCAGCCCTTTCCTACTCTTGGGCAAAGTACAGGGGTGGGCAACAAAAATTGTGATTATTTTGGATTTTAAAAAACACTCCAGGCCACTCTTGAAAGTCTAAAACAAGATAAAAAGTATGTTGAAATTATAATGGACCTACACTATATATTTATATAAATTATAATGGACCTACACTATATATTTATATAAATTATAATGGATCAACACTATATATTTATATAAATTATAATGGACCTACAGTATAGATTTTCACTGGGCTCAGGCTAAACAGTAGGGCGTCACTGGGCTCAGGCTAAACAGTAGGGCGTCACTGGGCTCAGGCTAAACAGTAGGGCGTCACTGGGCTCAGGCTAAACAGTAGGGCGTCACTGGAACCAAAAAGTTTGCCCACCCCTGTCCTATGTGGGCCGAGTGTCTGCGTATTTTTGCTCCTCCCTTGTACTTGATTGATCAATTAACGCCATTGATTAGTTAGTATCTCCCATCACCTGGTTGTCTACGCAAATTAATTCGACACGAATTGAAAGAAAATAACAAACACCCGCTTCTTCCCTGTAGATGGCAGCAGCACCCCAGAGAGGTTATATGGGAGTAAATTACAGGCTGCATCTCAGGCTGTTTGACATAGGATTACAACATATTTTGTTCGGACACAGACCGGTACATTGATAGTGATATGATTGTCTCGATCGGATAAGAAAGTCACATTTTAATTGGGGATGTAATTAGACAGGTTTCATTCTCTTCATCTGCCCTGGAATGGAAAAACTGGAAATATCTGACTTTATAGATGAGTACAGATGAACGAGGAGATGAGACATTGAGATGGAGTCATTAGACTATTGAGATATAGGAGTGGAGATAAGGATGTGACGATGCCTTAGGAGAGGAAGCGAGCCCCTGACTGGACCATGGATGAGCCTCCTCACGGCAGGACATGTGGAAGCTATACTGAGGCACCATTCGTTTTCTCCTATGAATAAGTAACCTAGGCTACTTCAAGGAAGGAAGGAAAGAATGATGCGTTCCCAAAGTAGTCCAATGAACAAAACCGGAGGAACTCCACTCTTTTGCGGACCTGCCAAGAACCTAGACCGAGTTTCACTTTCACATCTCTGGAAGTTGAGCTTTTTTTCAAAGTATATTCCACCCCTTGTTCTGGTGAATCAGAGTGTCACTCTACAGTTCTGCGGGGCTGCGTGAACAGATTACATGATATATTCTTCCTCTGATGAAAGAATATGATCTGCTGTAGCCTACAGCGGGGGTGGTTGAGGACCAGAACACGCATCCATCAAGGCGGGAGCGCGCATTGTGAAGAGGCGGGGCAGCAGGAATATCTCTTTCCGGATATTTACCTCCACCTGCCCGCGCGACGCGCCCAGTTCCAAGGTTTTTAACAGCGGTAGTATCAACGGACATGACAAAGTTCCCAAATCCAGGACTACTGAGGTATTTTAACTGATCTTCTCAAGCTAGATTGTCTGTGTTCTCATAACAATCCTCCAGGGTCAACTTGATATCTGAAGTGAAGTAACGTTAAAGTTGCTGAATGGCATGTTGAGCGTAGCAGCAGAAGAACCTATAACATTAGGCTACGTTTATGTTGGTCGTTCATAGAGCCTACTTAGTTTAAAGTCCACGTCGGGTCTGTATGTTTCAAATAACCGACCATATAGTATATTGGACGTTATCTTATTCTCCGTGTTAATCATTGTGATACACTAGTTTAATCGATAACCGAGATGACGTTGCTCATCTGAAAACAAGTTCGCCAATGTAACCAGGAACAAATCTCCGGCCTAACTGATACACTTTAAATAAGCAATGTTGTATACCAATACTGCCCACTCAACAGTCTAGACTTGGTAAAAAACTCGGTCCTAAAATAGTTTATACAGCTCAGTTCTAACTGGTGTGAATGTCATTATCATTATGGCAAATCAGGCGTGAGAGAGTGCTCTACTCACTGTAATGTATTCAGAGTGAGTCCAAACATTAACGTGTGTGAGAGAGAGAGAGGCCTACAAAAAGACCAGGCCCACTCCCCTTAGCCTACATTAACAAGCACACACACAGCTGTTAATAAAAGCATGGGTTAGTGGGTTGATGACCAGTAGAACTGGTGTGTAAACAACACTGCAGCCCGTGTGTGTGCATGTAGAGCTGAGATCAGTTCCTAGGCCTGTGGATGGACTAGCTTGTCGCTGACAATATTTAACATTCTTATCATTCAGCAGTCTACACAGGGCGGAGGAGAGAACAGGAGGAAAGGACATGTTCAGACTCTGGACAGATAATAATGTATTACCAACATACACACTGCATTACTCATTGTAGCATGATACTGCTACACAGACACACAAATTACTCACTGGGCCGGTGTGTGAGAGAGAAGTAGAAAGGCGGCTGTTCACTGCACACGATGTCATCCTTAGGGAGGGGCTAAACTACATGAGCAGATATCATCACAGTTTCCAGAGTCTGGAGGTGTTTCATTAAGATGTGTGTTTTATCTCTCCCCAGGTTGTGGAGATGGACTGAGGGTTGTGTCAGTGTGTGTGTGTGAGTGAGTGACGCGTAATTCAGAGTGCAAAGACACAGAGAGACGTCATTGTCCCGCGTCCCATTGTAACATAGCTACGCGGCTCTGAGACCACTGTACGCGGGGGGAACACACAGCCATAACGGGTACCTCCCCAACCAACGCGGCTCTGAGACCACTGTCCGCGGGGGGAACACACAGCCGTAACGGGTACCTCCCCAACCAACGCGGCTCTGAGACCACTGTCCGCGGGGGGAACACACAGCCATAACGAGTACCTCCCCAACCAACGCGGCTCTGAGACCACTGTCCGCGGGGGGAACACACAGCCGTAACGGGTACCTCCCCAACCAACGCGGCTCTGAGACCACTGTCCGCGGGGGGAACACACAGCCATAACGAGTACCTCCCCAACCAACGCGGCTCTGAGACCACTGTCCGCGGGGGGAACACACAGCTGTAACGGGTACCTCCCCAACCAATGCGGCTTCGCATACGCGTCCCTCTATTGATTTGAATGTGTTGACAATTGGAGAAATAGCTTGAGCTGCATTGAGAATTACAAAAGTATGAAGGCCAATGGTCCAATATTCTAGAATACTGCTGTGCGTGCACATTTTGGACTCTGTTAGACGTGTGTGTGTGTGTGTGTGTAAGAGTTTGAGTAACCTGCGGTAACAGACATGCCCAAACCTGATCTACTGTGTTTGGTTCAACTACTGGACAACACTATCCAGACCTTTACAGTCAACGTGAGTACACACAGTCCTGAGTAGACTGGGAGACTCAGATCTCAGCTTCCCATTGATCTCAACACACAACCTTGACCTGGAGAACACACTCACTAGAAAAGCTTTACCAAAACACACTGTACTGCAATATCTCACACACACACACACACACACACACACACACACACACTGACTGACTCCTGGTATAAGCTGTGTTTTGTGTCTCTTAGAAGCAGGATGCAGGTGAGGTTTTGCTGGAGCAGGTGTGTAATCAGCTGGGTCTGCTGGAGAGACACTTCTTCAGTCTGCAGCTACGAGACTCCAACACCACCATCGTCACTCAAACACACTCTCCTGTGAGTAGCTACACTAACACAACTCAAACACTCTCCTGTGAGTAGCTACACTAACACAACTCAAACACACTCTCCTGTGAGTTGCTACACTAACACAACTCAAACACACTCTCCTGTGAGTTGCTACACTAACACAACTCAAACACACTCTCCTGTGAGTTGCTACACTAACACAACTCAAACACACTCTCCTGTGAGTAGCTACACACACACACTTAGTCTATATTCTAAAACTCACACAACAGATGGTGAATGTAACATCATGTCTTTGATTAACATAGTTTGTCTTGCAGAGGTGGCTGGAGGCCAACAAACCACTGAAGAAGCAGCTGAAAGGTAAGAAACACTAAATGAGACCTTGGCCTGAGCCCAGTGAAGCCCTACTGTTTAGCCTGAGCCCAGTGACGCCCTACTGTTTAGCCTGAGCCCAGTGACGCCCTACTGTTTAGCCTGAGCCCAGTGACGTCCTACTGTTTAGCCTGAGCCCAGTGACGCCCTACTGTTTAGCCTGAGCCCAGTGAAGCCCTACTGTTTAGCCTGAGCCCAGTGACGCCCTACTGTTTAGCCTGAGCCCAGTGACGCCCTACTGTTTAGCCTGAGCCCAGTGACGCCCTACTGTTTAGCCTGAGCCCAGTGACGCCCTACTGTTTAGCCTGAGCCCAGTGACGCCCTACTGTTTAGCCTGAGCCCAGTGACGCCCTACTGTTTAGTCCAGTGTGCATTTTGATAAATTATAAATGTAAGATTGAATTCTGTGGAAGGGGTGAGGGGATTGTGGGGGTCATATTAAGGTCAGGGGTGACGGATTATTAAGGTCAGGGGTGACGGTCGGATTATTAAGGTCAGAGGTGACGGTCAGATTAAGGTCAGAGGTGAGGTCATTGGGCTGTGTCTAACAGCGTCTCTGTCCTACAGGAGTTGTCTCTCCATTCTACCTGACCCTCCGAGTCCGATTCTTCATCTCAGACCCCAACTCTCTACAGCATGGCCAGACCAGGTATAGACATGGGGAGAGATCATGGTCTCGGGATGAGGTAGCCCTGCCTGCCACTTCAAATTCACTGGAACCTTTGGCCCAATAGGGAATTTCCTCTTGGTCTAATGGTCAAGAGGTTGGGTTCTCCTATGGGAGACCTGGGTTCAGAGCCCCTGTGTGTGTGTGTGTGTGTACCTGTAGACTATGTAGAGTGTCTGTGTGTGTACCTGTAGACTTTTGAGAGAGTGTATGTGTGTACCTGTAGACTGTTGAGAGTGTGTGTGTACCTGTATACTATGTAGAGAGTGTGTGTGTGTGTGTACCTGTAGACAATGTAGAGTGTGTGCGTGTACCTGTAGACTATGTTGAGAGAGTGTGTGTGTGTCATTAGCTTGTACTGTACATGTGTGATTCAGATAATAAGTCTCCTCTACCATCCTGTGTCTTCAGACATATGTACTTCCTCCAGATCAGGAGTGACATCAGAGAGGGCAGGTCAGACACCACGAGCTCCCACCTACACATGCATTCCCTCTTACTCCACCTAGTGGTGTAAACAATGTGACGTTACATTGAGAAAGTGTGTGTGTCCTGCAGGTTGAAGTGTCCTCTGAGTGCAGCTGTGGTACTGGCCTCCTATGCTGTGCAGTGTAAGTTACACTCTTCTGTGGTCTTTTTAGTGTGTTGTCTGTCTGGGGGTTTAACATAATCTCTCTCACCCCCCCCCTCTCTCTCTCACCCCTTCTCTCTCTCTGTTTCACCCCTTCTTTTGCTCTCCCCTTCTCTCTCTTTCTCCGCTTTCTCTCTCTGTATTGTAGCTGAGCTAGGTGACTACTCCCCAGACCTTCTCCCTGGTTACCTGTCCAAAAGCCACTTCCTCCCGGAGCAGGATGATGACTTCCTGTCTAGAGTGGAGGCTCTGTACCCAGGGCACAGGTACACACCCACACCCAGGCCAGGCACGTGTACAGCACCCCCCTAGCCTACTAGAGGACATGGTGGCGCTGTTGGCATAATGCTGATACCAACCTATCCTACTCATGTGCTGTTTCAGGGGGCTGAAGCAGAGTGATGCAGAGCTGTGTTTTCTCAACACAGCAAGAACTCTGGAGCTGTATGGAGTGGAGCTACACACTGCCATGGTAAGTACCTCCATATGTCTCCTTCTGACTCACCCTCGTCTTCCCTCTTCTCCCTCTCATGTTTCTATCTCTTTATTTCTTTCAGGACTCCAACAGTTCCCCTCTATTGGTGGGATTGGCCTCAGGGGGCGTGGCTATCTTCTGTAACATGATTTGCTCCAGTTTCTTCCCCTGGTGAGCACCTGGACTTCTGATCAGACACACACACACACACACACACACACCGCACGCAAATACACACCCTGAGTGTGTATTGTCTCCTGCAGGGTGAACATCATCAAGATATCCTTCAAGAGGAAACGCTTCCTTATGCAGCTCAGACGCAAACATGTGAGTCCTGATTGGCTCAATTGTGTCCTGCTCTTCTATTGGCTGACCTTAGTGTTGTCTTCATAACCTGTGTGTGTGTGTGTGTGTGTGTGTTCCAGGGGGAGACGCAGGACTGTGTGGTGAGCCTGGTCCTGCCGTGCCCCAGGGCCTGTAAGAACCTGTGGAGGTCATGTGTGGACCATCACTGCTTCTTCCACACCAACCTGGCAACCCGTAGCCCACACCACACCAACCTGGCAACCCAGATACACAACAAGCTGCTCTCACAACACTGGGCCTTGGGCAACACTAAAACAGACAGGCAAGCGCGCACACACACACCCATCATACACACGCTCTGTCTGTCTTTCTTTTACTCATTTCCACACACACACTCTCGTCTCCTCTGCAGTGGTCCAGTGTGTAAGAAAGTGATGGGTGGGATGGAGTGGAACCCAGCTCTGAGGGGATCCACCTCGTCAGAACACCTGGAGACCAAGAGCCTACCTTCCCGATCCCCCCCGCTCACACCCAAGTGGTACTACCCACACCACAGCCTCACACACTGCTACAGCAGGAGATACCATGTAAGGGGTAGCCGTGACTAGGGCTAATTTCATCGTACCTTGTCTCTCTCTCTCTGTTAGGCGGAGTCCTCGTGTGCGTCATGGCGCCCGTAAACCCCGCCCCTCCTCAGTGGAGCTGAACAATGACTTGCGAGACGTGTCGGAGGGGGAGGATGTCTTTTACACCTACAGGGTCTCCCTCAGCAGCAGCAGGGGCAGCCAGGAGGGCACGCCTACACACAGGTCAGACACACACACACACAATTTCATACTGTGTGTGTATCAGTGTAAAGTACATTCTCATGTTGGAGTCAGTTCTGAACACAGTATCTGGCACCCCAATGGTGGAACAAACTCCCTCACGACGCCAGGACAGCGGAGTCAATCACCACCTTCCAGAGACACCTGAAACCCCACCTCTTTAAGGAATACCTAGGATAGGATAAAGTAATCCTTCTGACCCCCCCCCCCCCTTAAAAGATTTAGATGCACTATTGTAAAGTGGCTGTTCCACTGGATGTCATAAGGTGAATGCACCAATTTGTAAGTCGCTCTGGATAAGAGCGTCTGCTAAATGACTTAAATGTAAATGTATCTATCTCAGTGTTTCTGGCACTCACAGCCAAGGAGGTGGATGGTCGCAGGTTGATGACATCGGCACAGGAGAGGAAGACATTAAGGACACCTCACACTACCGGGACAAGGTCAGTTACCCAGACAGACAAGGGTGTGATCATGTAATTGTGATAAAGTATCTCATCTGTGTGTGCCAGACTCAGTAAACTCTGTGTTGCAGCGTGCTCTGGGGGATGGCGACCTGCTATTGGTGCGTCTCGCTCCTGATCACGACGGAAAGTTTGGTTTCAATGTCAAAGTGAGTCTCCCCTTCAATGAATCACACACCTACTCTCTTACATGCAGTACCATCCCTGTATCCCTGACTGTTCCTCTTCTCAGGGTGGCGTGGACCAGAAGATGTCCCTGGCCATATCCCAGGTCAACCCTGACTCCCCTGTAAGTGACATGTTCTGGTTTATCTGTGTATATAATGCATTTGTAAACAGTACTTTAGATTAATCCAATGTGATTTGACTTGTTGATGAATTGATTGTAGGCGGGGCGGGTTGAGCCAAGGTTGTTGGAAGGTGACCAGGTCGTGCTGATCAACGGTCGTGACATCTCTGAACACACGCATGATCAGGTGGTCATGTTTATAAGAGCCAGCAGAGAGTCCCACTCCAGAGAACTGGCTCTGCTTATACGACGCAAAGGTAACACACACTAGAGAGAGCAAGAGAATGGGCCTGCTAATCAGATACTGATTCAGGTAACACACTGTGTGTGTGTGTGTGTGTGTGTGTGTGTGTGTGTGTGTGTGTGTGTGTGTGTGTGTGTGTGTGTGTTTAGGTCCAGGGCGTGTGGCCCCCCTGCTGCAGTTTCCCTCTGCCCTGTCTCTGACTGGTCAATCACACGGTGAACCACTGCTTCTGCCTGGCCAATCAGAACAAGGCCAGACACTTGAAGAGTCCATGAAACAACTGGAGAGGGGGATCCAGACAGGCACTCTCACCTTCCACTTCGAGGTGTGTTTTAGTTAGACAACAACACTATGAAAGGGACTTGTTTGTGTGTTAAACGTAACAGATGCACTTTGGGAATAACTTGTCAATAAGACCTGCTGTTGACAATCCAGACAGAAGAGCATGGTGAGTGATGGTGGTGATGTGTGTGTTGTAGAACCTGTACATGAGGAAGCCTGGCCTGTCAGTAGCCTGCGCTCGTCTCCCTGAGAACACAGACAAGAACAGATACAAGGACGTGCTGCCCTGTGAGTACACACACCATCTCACACACAGTTGTGTGTCCTAGTAGGAGTGACTCGACATGCCAGTGTACCCATCTTCCCTAATGTCCTGAATGTGTGGAGCTGGAGGACAGGACACTAGTGCTTTGTTTGTTGAGCTGGTACAGGGGTTTGGGTGGGTCTGGAGGGCCCTGGTTGTGACTCCATCTCTAACTCTTTGTTCTGTCAGACGACGTCTCCAGAGTGGTACTTCAGGACCAAGAGGACTACATCAATGCAAGCCACATCACGGTCAGTACACACTGTGTTTAGTGTTGTCCTTGTTGGCTTGTGTTTGTGTATAGTCATGCTGTGTATGTGTCTCAGGTGGTGTCCCCAGGGTCTGGTGTGTGTCTGCGCTACATTGCAGCTCAAGGACCGCTGCCTCAGACCTGCACTCACTTCTGGCAGAGTGTGTGGGAGCAACACACACACACCATCATCATGCTCACCACACTCACCGAGAGAGGACGGGTATGCACACGGACCCTCTCTCTCTTTCAAAGAGTGAAACACACATTACTGAATGAGAATGGGTACAGCACACAGGTTTACCAAGGTCCCAGGCTCATTGTGAGTCGCTGTCTGCGTCTTTGCCTGCCTGTTGCTTGGTAACCTGAAGCGCTCACTAATTGATTGTCTTGCTGATATTCCACAAGTGCCCTGGTTTTTCTCTCTCACACACACACACACACACACACACACACACACACATTCAGGCTGACAGTCAGTTTCCACTCATCTCCTGATGTAATATAAGTACTGGCCCTGAGAATGTCTTGAGATGTTTGGGAGAACACAGTGAGTGAAGCACTGACTCAGAAATATGAAACACAACTCAGTAAAATAATATTTCTCAGAGCTTAAAGATTACAACCTCTATAGTAAATCAATATTAATGAATGTCAAAATCAATCGTGTGTGTTTGTGTGTGTGTGTGTGTGTGTTTCAGACTAAGTGCCACCAGTACTGGCCACACCCTCCTGAAGTGAGGGATTATGGGTACCTGAGGGTCAGCTGCCACTCTGAGGAATGCAACCTGGCCTATGTCACACGCCAATTCACCCTAACACACACACAGGTAACACACAAACATGACCTGGCTCACATAACAGGAGGTGTGCCATATGTGTGTGTGCCATATGTGTGTTCTCCACAGGAAACATTGACCAAACTATCCCCATCCAGCTCCACGTGTTTCTGCTTCCATTGGCATTGTGTTTATTTACCTTTACACCACAGAGGTTAATATAGAACATGTTCTCCTTTACAATAATAGCCTGCCAAAGAGTACATACACAACACTACACTACTGTGCAGACCCATCTGTTCCTCTGGCTGTCAGTTAATCCCTGCATGGACCACAGGCTGGACAACACACTCCTCCATCTATCCCTCTCCTCATCTCTCCCTCTACTCTCCATCGCTCCTCCTCTATACCTCCTCCATCTAACTCTACTCTCCACAATCTCTTCCTCGTCACAGTAACTAACGAGTTACCATATCCTACACGTTTCTCTCTCATCTCTCCCATTACAATCATCACATATCCAAGTTAATTTAATTTATGAAAATATCTTTGAGAGACAGATGGGGGAAAAGTGTGTTCTCTCAGCTGTTTTCTGTCTGTTTTTCCTAAATGTGTGTGTGTTTCCAGCTGGGAGAGGAGCGTTCGGTGACCCACCTGCAGTATGTAGCATGGCCAGACCATGGTGTACCTGATGACCCCTCAGACTTCCTGCTGTTCATCACCTCTGTTAGAGAGAGGAGGACAGGAGACACACCACTTATGGTGCACTGCAGGTATACACACACACACACACACACACACACACACACACACACACACACACTAGGGTTACAAGATTTATAACACCTCATGTATGTTGTTGATGTAATTGCAGCGCAGGGATTGGGCGTACAGGTGTTCTCATTACCATGGAGACGGCGTTGTCGCTGTTGGAGAGCGGTCGACCTGTGTTCCCTCTGGACATCATCAGGACGCTCCGAGACCAGAGGGCCATGATGATCCAGACCACGGTACACACGCGCCTATACGTCTAACCATTAGCTACTCTCCTCCCAAGATCAGCATTGAAACCCTAATGACTATGTCTGCAACTTCCTTTGGTATGTTTGTTGTATGTGACTGGACTGTTTTTGTTTGTGTTCAAGTGTCAGTTCCGGTTTATGTGTGAGGCCATCCTGCGTGTCTACAGAGAGAGAGAGGAGAGCATTCTACAGCACCACCCTCAGCACTGCTAACGGACCATTAACAGGAGGATGGGGGGACAGCTAGCCCCAGCACTAGGCTAACAGGAGGATAGGGGGACAGCTAGCCACAATGCTAGGCTAACAGGAGAAGAGGACTGCTAGGCTGTAGCCTTAGAGAGCCATAGCATTCCACTAGCCTTAAGTGCTCGGCAACAGCTAGCCTTCTGTTGCTACAGCACATAATGAGCCATAGTGCCGAATGTGCTCAGCTAGTCCGATCCTTATGTTAGCCATAGAGCACCGCTAGCAGGGAAGGACTATGTACTATAAAGGTCTCTCTTTTTTCTTCTCTGGGACCAAAGTGCTACTGTATGAGTGACTGAAGACTGTATCTCAGTTCCTCCTGAGTGGCGGCTATAGGATTGACTGGTCTGTCTGTATTGTTGGGAGAGTGTTGAGGCTTTCGGTGGATTCACAGTAGAGACGAACACTGCCAGAGCCACCACACACTACCCCACGCTCCACCTTCCCTAAATTATTGACACACTGAATAAACACACTGACATCTACTTGGAGCTCTTAGTCTGTTTGTTGACGTAGTAACTCAGTTGATGGTATCTTACATTCTGAGTGAATTTTAGATGACAGATAATGTAATATCAGTTCCAGGTCCATTGTTATGTATATTTGTGGTCTGTGGAGTTGCCTGTACATATCAAACATTGTAGGAGTTGAGTCCTACAGGCTGCAGTGCAGTTAGACACCATTTAAACACATTCCTGTTACCTGCCCTAGATGTCTGCATGCTCCAGTTCAGTGCCAACATAAGTCCCAGACCATGTTGTACAGTCTACTGATATCATAGAAAGATTTGAGGGGCATAGTAGCCATTACTACTAAACAACCATAGCAGGCAGATATCCGGAGTGAGTAAAATTAATATATTTGTTTTAGGAGAGGTGAACTCTGCACTTTCACTGGTGTGTGGGTGTTTATTTCTGCCTGAATCCCTCGGCTAAACCATAATCCTACCGGTTTGTTCTGAAATTGCATTATTTTTTGCTTGTCCTCAACATTACATTGTCCCTCTTGTTGTTTGTCCTTCACCGCGCTGGCCGTGGTGTCGCCTCTGGCCGGCAGGGAGCGCTGCTTCGCTGACACAGCCTGGCCCCAGTATAAAAAAAAAGTTTGTTCTGCGTTGTTTTTACGCAGGCGCAAAGCATGCTGTTTGTCCAGTTTCTCTGGTTGACTTACCTGTGAGGTGGAGCAGTTTCGGTTCTTCGTGAGAGGATTAAATAATACCGACCGCGGGTTTGGGTAAGCGCGTCCCGGGAGACTACAACCTCATTCCTCGGTATGTGAGACTATAGGGACGCCCGCTGCGGAGCTGCTCGAGATTTCGCCAGGATTTCAGAATCTGTGCAACAGCAGGTGCGCGAGCGGGGACAAACGGTGAGAGGAGACGAAGAGGGGGGTGTGTGTTTCCGTGAGTGAGTTCACTATTGAAACGGAATAAATGATTGGGAAATTCAACTGGTTGCTTTTTTTTAATGCCGAATTGTCGGGTCCTGCTCAATTATGCGGCTGGTGATCCCCACGGCTGCCGAGTTTCAGGATTCAGCGGCAGCCTGAAGTCTCCGTGCCTGCGGTGAGAGACTCTTTTCCCCGGGGTGGTGGCAGTGGGACAAACGCCACACACATTGTTTCCGTGTAGTAAGCCTCCCCGTGGACACCGAACACGGTGCTCGCGCTGTGGGTAGAAATAACAATTGGAAAGATGATGGGCTTCCTACGCCGGACGTTCAGCCACCGCTCGCGCAGACGGTTTCAGACAGCGGACGAACGGGACGGGAAAGGAAGAGGGGGAACCGGGAACCCCGCGCTCCTCGCGCACCAGCAGCAGGTCGTCCACGCGCCCGCCGTGGTGACCGGGGGAGCGGCCGTGCACATCCCAGCGGCTGGGACCGACAAGGATGCAATCACCTGCCGCGTGCTGCTGCTGGATGGGTCGGACGTTAACGTGGATATACCAGTGAGTGAGTGTGGGTGTGTGGTGTCTCCATATTATTTTCAGATATAATTCTCTCTCAGCAGAATATAAAGTGACTGTTCTTCTATGGTTGTATGGCTTGGGTCATTCAGCACCATGGAGTTTTAACAGCTGTCATTGTGTGTGTTCTGTGCGGTGAGGGGTAGGGCTACAGATGGTGTTGTGATCAGCCAATTCACCACATTACTGCCCCATTCTGACTGTTGGCAGGAAGCTGCCTACCTCAGAGAAACCTCCACCTCCCTCTCTGCCCATCTCCCTCCCCCTCTCTGCCCATCTCCCTCCCTCTCTCTGCCCATCTCCCTCCCTCTCTCTGCCCATCTCCCTCCCTCTCTCTGCCCATCTCCCTCCCTCTCTCTGCCCATCTCCCTCCCTCTCTCTGCCCATCTCCCTCCCTCTCTCTGCCCATCTCCCTCCCTCTCTCTGCCCATCTCCCTCCCTCTCTCTGCCCATCTCCCTCCCTCTCTCTGCCCATCTCCCTCCCTCTCTCTGCCCATCTCCCTCCCTCTCTCTGCCCATCTCCCTCCCTCTCTCTGCCCATCTCCCTCCCTCTCACTGCCACCTTCCCGACATCCTCAGTTTTCTATCTCTCTCTCTCCTCTGTGAGGGAGTGATGTGATTTTTCTTGTGGCGCTGTGACGAGAAAGAATGTGTGTGTCCAGTGGAGACGTAGGCATGTGTGCGTCATGTTGTCTTGAGAGAGTTTTATCTTAAAGGTCGAGTTTGTGCGCGTGTCATCATGGTCAGTGAAGCCGTCTCATGCGTCACTTTTTGAATACATACAGGAAGACTGCTGAGGGAATCAATGGCCATGGATAGAGAAGCTATGACCTAATGTTACTGTAGAGACGCGAGTAGTTACGTTTGATTTGTATCAGGCAAGAAATTCTCTGTCAAATAGACAAAACATCAGAACATGATAGCAATTCACTGTGTGAGGATGTAAGTTGTTGAAGTTAAATTAGTGCGCTGCGGGTCCGTGGAGCCTGGGTGTAGTTAATATGCTTTATGAAGTTTGACTCCGGAGATAATTTATTGCAGTGTGTGGAAAGCATCCTCTCTTCAGAACTAAACAGTACATTCAGTAAAATCACATTAAATCTATTCCAAACAGTAGGCTATAACTTTGCCTTAGAGAATACAGGCGTGTGTATGTAAGGACTATTTCCTTAGTTTTCTCTTGTTAATTAGAACTAGCTCATGCTAACGGCCACCAGACGTCAGCTGATTGAAACCAGAGTCTATATAGAGCTCTAACAGGAACAAGCCTGAACATGACTGCTGAATCCTCCCTCAGGGATTCATCTACAGCTGTATTGAGTTGAAATGAATTCAATTGAACTCTTGTCTTCATCCAAAATCGACCTGCTAGGGCCTGCCCCCTAGGGGAAGATGTTTAGGGGTGGCGGTGCTGACTTTTATTTGTCAGGGGTCTGCTCATACAGGAGTAGTAAAGGCCAAGGGCACTACTTTTGTGAACAAAAATATTATGTATTTAAAATGTTTTTCTTGTGATTTATCAAGGGGTGCTGTAGCACCCTCAATGCCCCTTAACACCCCCAGTGCTATGCCCCTAGGCACTTTCAGCTAGCCACTACCCCCTAAACACTCATCTAGATATGATTTGATGGGTACTAACACTATGGTGTTAACTTCACCTTTTCTGCCTTCACATAGGCTTGATGGACTTTGTCCCATTTTTACTTGCACCTGCTGTCTAATCCAGATCTACACAGGAGCTTTGGGGATAATATCTAGGGGGAATGTCTGTCTAGGGAAAGTACTTTGGGTAGGGGCTGTTTTGGAAGTGTGTGTGTGTTGTGCTGTGCTTTGACGGGAGCTGGAGAGGAACAGGAAGGGCAAGAGTTTTTTTTTTTTTGTGTGTGTGTGTGTGACACAGGTTGGCAGGTTCATACTTGTTATCAGGAAACAAAGTACAAGGTTATCCTCTCTTTTAAAAACACACTTTGAGGGGTGCAGCTTTTTAGTGGTTTGGGGCATTGCATCTTGGTGGGTGTTCAGTTCAAGAGCCCTATGGATTGTGGGTGTTTCAAAGACAAAGGCCTGAATTATGGCTTCTACCTCAGGTCTTCTCCCTCTGATTCTGCCCCAGATGCAGTCCCTAGTAATGACACACACCCACACTCTGTCATTCTGCTCCATATCCACCCACAAGGTCTAGGCTGTTTATTATCCAGCCTCCCTATTGGGACTATAATACATGTGTGTGTTTAACAGAAAAGGTCAAAGGGCCTGGAGCTGTTTGACCAGATCAGGTATCATCTGGACCTGGTGGAGGCTGACTACTTTGGACTGCAGTTCATGGACCCAGAACAAGTCTCAGTGAGTAGATATACACAAAGCCTCTGAACACACACACACCACAACCTGCCATTGCTGAGGGGCTTCCCTATGATGTAATGACACTAGTTAAATCAATCACAGTGTGGTGTTAAAATGATTGATCTGACGCTCCAGCTATCTGTCATATTCTCTCTGTCTCTCTGCCTGTCGCTGTCTCTCTGCCTGTCTCTCTCTACTTTTTATTTTTAGTGGTAGATCAGCTTTAATATTGCAGATAGAACCCACAATCTATCAATGTAATTGTCTGCATCATTTCCAATCCCCCATACATTTTTATATTTTCCTTTATTATTTTCCTCTACCACCCCTCCCCTAATTGGAGTAAAGTAATGGACAACAACACTTTTCAAATCAAATCGAATCTAATGTTATTTGTCACATACACATGGTTAGCAGATGTTAATGCAAGTGTAGCGAAATGCTTGTGCTTCTAGTTCCGACCATCCAGTAATAACCAACGAGTAATCTAACCTAACAATTACACAACTACTACCTTATACACACAAGTGTAAAGGGATAAAGAATATGTACATAAAGATATATGAATGAGTGATTGTACAGAACGGCATAGGCAAGATGCAGTAGATGGTATAGAGTACGGTATAGAGTACAGTATATACATATGAGATGAGTAATGTAGGGTATATAAACATAAAGTGGCATAGTTTAAAGTGGCTAGTGATACATGTATTACATAAAGATGGCAAGATGCAGTAGATGATATAGAGTACAGTATATACATATACATATGAGATGAGTAATGTAGGGTATGTAAACATTATATTAAGTGGCATTGTTTAAAGTGGCTAGTGATACATTTTTACATACATTTCCATCAATTCCCATTATTAAAGTGGCTGGAGTTGAGTCAGTATGTTGGCAGCGGCCACTAAATGTTAGTGGTGGCTGTTTAACAGTCTGATGGCCTTGAGATAGAAGCTGTTTTTCAGTCTCTCGGTCCCTGCTTTGATGCAGGGACCAAGACACTGAAGGCTTCTACTTAGGCTTATACTTTCAGTTTATACATATTACAGGCACAATGTCTTTTACAACAGTAATCTTTTGTTTGTTATGAGTCTCAGCTTTCAGCTCCACTCACCCCTCCCATCTATCTCTGAACCCCTCCCATCTAGCCAGCAGCATAGCACCCTGCATCCCACTGCTGGCCTGCTTCTGTAGCTAAGCAGGGTTGGTCCCTGGATGGGAGACCAGATGCTGCTGGAAGTGGTGTTGGAGGGCCAGTAGGAGGCACCCTTTCTTCTGGTCTAAAAATAAATATATATATCCCAATGCCCCAGGGCAGTGATTGGGGACATTGCTCTGTGTAGGGTGTCCTGGGACGTTAAACGAGTGTCCTGACTCTCTGTGGTCACTAAAGATCCCATGGCACTTATTGTAAGAGTAGGAGTATTAACCCTGGTGTCCTGGATAAATTCCCAATCTGGCCCTCGTACCATCATGACCAACTAATCATCCCCAGGTTACAATTGGCTCATTCATTCACCCTCCTCTCCCCTGTAACTATTCCCCAGGTCCTTGCTGTTAATGAGAATGTGTTCTCAGTCAACTTACCTGGTAAAATAAGGGTTAATAAATACATTCTCTGAACCCCTCCCATCTGTCTCTGAACACAATCCTGTTTTGATTTCTATTTGTCATTTATTTTTTAACTGTGATGTTTCACAAGTTCTGAACCTTTCTATTCTCATAGTTTCTACACATTGTAAATTAAAGACACAAGTTTGACAAAGGATTATATGATTGATTGACTATGACTTTTCAGATCACCCAGCAGTGCAATTTGAAGCGTTAGCTGCAGGTAAATGTTGCAATTCTTGGGCCATTCCTGGACCTGCGACCAAAAACAAGCTACATATGGACAGTACCAAAACAAATGCTCTAATGATTCTGTCTCTTCACAGCAAAATCTGCAGAGCTGGGATGGTTGTAACCCCTCATATGTATAACATTCTGTTGTCTACTTCTTTGTGTCTCTTGCAGCACTGGCTGGATGTGTCCAAGCCCATAAAGAAACAGATCAGAGGTGAATCCATTCACTCCCACCATCTAATATTCTTAGTGTGTGTGTGGTGTATACTTAATAACAAGCGAAAGCCAGCTACTTTTGCCAGACTGTTGATAGTGTCCTCTACTTAATGAGTGCACTGTATACAGTGGGTTTGTGTGTGGGAAGGCAGGTGGTTCATGACCAGCTGTTGACATGGTGATTAGTGAGTGGTGCAGGGTGTGTTTACTTTGTCAGGAAACGCCCCTCTCATAGAGAGGGCTGCCTGGTTCTTACCCAAGTTTCCAGACAATTTTTAAATTATGTGCCTGGTGTCCCCAGGATTTTTTATTTGTATATAAATTAAAATATATATATATTTTTTTTTATACAATATGTGGTAGAATGGCAGATTGGCCTGACTATCTTCTTTCCCCTAATTGAATCTCTCTCGCTCTGTCTCTCTGTTTCAGATGGTCCTCCATACAGACTGTTCTTCAGGGTGAAGTTCTACTCCTCAGAGCCCAATAACCTACATGAGGAGTTCACCAGGTAACACAACCACTGGCTGCCTGTGCGCACACACACACACTCGCTCGCACATTCTGCACACATGAATACACACACACACACTCATATACATACGGTCTCATTCACACAATCTCACCCCCTCCTCGGTGTAGTGTAGAGGTGTAAGGGTGCAGTGTAGCTAATTACTTTGGTCCAGTGGGGAAGAGACTAATTAAGGCAACATGACTGACCTCTTCAGAGGGAGAAAGACAGTGTGCCAGTCAGTCAGTGTGAAAGAGAGAAAGATTGATTCTACATCAGTGGTTTTATTCTCACTCCTTTTGTCTGTGTTCCAGGTACCTGTTTGTGCTGCAGCTTCGACAAGACATTCTGTCCGGCAAGTAAGCAGCTCCTAACACCCCCAACACACACACACACACACACTAAACCTCTCTCTCACTCTCTCTGTCTCTCATTCTCTCTCCATCTGGGTCACGTCTCCTGTGTGTAGCTCTATAATAAAGTACAGGATCAGAACATCAGAGGGCTGATCATTTAAAGAAAAGGACCTCTCCTCTCCAACACACACACATACATACATACATATATATATACATACATACATACATACACACACACACACACACACACACACACACACACACACACACACACACACACACACACACACACACACAGTGCATTCGGAAAGTATCGAGGCCCCTTCCATTTTTCCACATTTTGTTACGTTACAGCCTTATTCTAAAATTAATTACATTATTTTTCCCCCTCATCAATCTACACAAAATTCCTCTTAATGACAAAGCAAAAACAGGTTTTTAGAAATGTTTGCAAATGTATAAAAAAAAACAGAAATGCCTTATTTACGTAAGTATTCAGACCCTTTGCTATGAGACCTTGAAATTGAGCTCCGGTGCATTCTGTTTCCATTGATCATCCTGTGGTAAATTCAATTCATTGGGCATTATTTGGAAAGGCACACAACTGTCTATATAAGGTCCCACAGTTGACAGTGCATGTCAGAGCAAAAACCAAACCATGAGGTCGAAGGAATTGTCCATAGAGCTCAGACAGGTTTGTGTCGAGACACAGATCTGGGGAAGGGTACCAAAAAAGGTCTGCAGCATTGAAGGTCCCCAAGAACACAGTGGCCTCAATCATTCTTAAATGGGGTAAGTTTGACCACCAAGAACCACCATCTCTTTTCAGAGAGATGGCCGCACTGCCAAACTGAGCAATCTGGGGAGAAGGGTCTTTGTCAAGGAGGTGACCAAGAACCTGATGGTCACTCTGTCTGAGCTCCAGTTCCTCTGTGGAGATGGGCGAACCTTCCAGAAGGTCAACCATCTCTGCAGCACTCCACCAATCAGTTCTTTATGGTAGAGGGGCCAGACAGAAGCCACTCCTCAGTAAAAGGCACATAACAGCCTGCTTGGAGTTTGCTAAAAGGCACCTAAAGGACTTTCAGACCATGAGAAACAAGATTTTCTGGTCTGATGAAACCAAGATTGAACTCTTTGGCCTGAATGCCAAGCGTCACGTCTGGAGGAAACCTGGCACCATCCCTACAGTGAAGCATGGTGGTGGCAGAATGATGCTGTGGGGGGGGGGGGGGTTTCAGTGGCAGGGACTGGGAGACTCGTCAGGATCGAGGGAATGATGAATGGAGCAAAGTACAGAGATATCCTTGATGAAAACCTGCTCCAGAGCGCTCAGGACCTCAGACTGGGGCGAAGGTTCACCTTCCAACAGGACAATGACCCTAAGCACACAGCCAAGACAACGCTGGAATGGCTTCGGGACATGTTTCTGAATGTCCTTGAGTGGCCCAGCCAGAGCCTGGACATGAACTCAATTGAACATCTCTGGAGAGACCTGAAAATAGCTGTGCAGCGACACTCCCCATCCAACCTGACAGAGCTTGAGAGGATCTGCGGGGAAGAATGGGAGACACTCCCCAAATACAGGTGTTCCATGCTTGTAGCGTCATACCAAAGAAGACTTGAGGTTGTAATCGCTGCCAAAGGTGCTTCAACAAAGTACTGAGTAAAGGGTGTGAATACTTCTGTGTATGTAATATTTCATTTTTATTTTTAAATACTACTTTAATACTATTTCAAATCTGTTTTTGTTATTTCATTATGGGGTATTGTGTGTGGATTGATCAGGACATTTTTATTTTATCCATTTTAGAATGAGGCTGTAGCGTAGCAAATTGTGGAAAAGGTCAAGGGGTCTGAATACTTTCTGAATGCACTACATACTTACACACAGATAGTGTTGGAAGTAACGCTGCATGTGGTGTGATCTCTCTGTTCTGGAACCTTCCTCTCTCCCTCCAGGTTAAAGTGTCCATATGATGTCTCAGTAGACCTGGGGGCCTACTGCTTACAGAGTAGGTGATGATTTACACACTCGGTATCACTGGAATCAGCATTCATGTTTCTTTTACACCTGACTATAACGCGTGCGTGCTTGTGTGTGTAGGTGAGCTGGGGGACTGTGACCCTCTAGAGCATTCTCCTGAGCTGGTGTCAGAGTTCCGCTTCACACCCAAACAGAGTGAGACCATGGAGGCAGACATCTTTAACAAGTGGGTGGACCTAAGGTGAGTTAAAACGCCATCCAACCATCTTCACTGGTGTCTGTCTGAACAGACTGTAGATGTGTCTGGTTAAGAACACAGGACATCTTTACTGGTGTCTGTCTGAACAGACTGTAGGTGTGTCTGGATAAGAACACAGGACATCTTCACTGGTGTCTGTCTGAACAGACTGTAGATGTGTCTGGATAAGAACACAGAACATCTTCACTGGTGTCTGTCTGAACAGACTGTAGATGTGTCTGGATAAGAACACAGGACATCTTCACTGGTGTCTGTCTGAACAGACTGTAGATGTGTCTGGATAAGAACACAGGACATCTTCACTGGTGTCTGTCTGAACAGACTAGGTGTGTCTGGATAAGAACACAGGACATCTTCACTGGTGTCTGTCTGAACAGACTAGGTGTGTCTGGATAAGAACACAGGACATCTTCACTGGTGTCTGTCTGAACAGACTGTAGATGTGTCTGGATAAGAACACAGGACATCTTCACTGGTGTCTGTCTGAACAGACTAGGTGTGTCTGGATAAGAACACAGGACATCTTCACTGGTGTCTGTCTGAACAGACTGTAGATGTGTCTGGATAAGAACACAGGACATCTTCACTGGTGTCTGTCTGAACAGACTAGGTGTGTCTGGATAAGAACACAGGACATCTTCACTGGTGTCTGTCTGAACAGACTAGGTGTGTCTGGATAAGAACACAGGACATCTTCACTGGTGTCTGTCTGAACAGACTGTAGATGTGTCTGGATAAGAACACAGAACATCTTCACTGGTGTCTGTCTGAACAGACTGTAGATGTGTCTGGATAAGAACACAGGACATCTTCACTGGTGTCTGTCTGAACAGACTAGGTGTGTCTGGATAAGAACACAGGACATCTTCACTGGTGTCTGTCTGAACAGACTGTAGATGTGTCTGGATAAGAACACAGGACATCTTCACTGGTGTCTGTCTGAACAGACTAGGTGTGTCTGGATAAGAACACAGGACATCTTCACTGGTGTCTGTCTGAACAGACTGTAGATGTGTCTGGATAAGAACACAGGACATCTTCACTGGTGTCTGTCTGAAGAGACTAGGTGTGTCTGGATAAGAACACAGGACATCTTCACTGGTGTCTGTCTGAACAGACTAGGTGTGTCTGGATAAGAACACAGGACATCTTCACTGGTGTCTGGATAAGAACACAGGACAGGTGATAACCACATGAACAATGTCTGGTTCTTTAACATCAACTCAGATAGAGGAGTGTATCACTCAGGTTTGATACAGCACTAGAAAACACCAATGTAGATCTCCCTCTCTATCTCTCCCTATCTCTCTCCCCCTCTCCCTCTATCTCTCTCTGTTTGCCTCTGTCTGTGTGACGGATCAAGGGATTAATCCCTGGAGCGTCTTGATTGAATCCAGGCAGTATTTAACCCTGCTAGTGTATGATCGCTCCAATCTCAGATTAGATTACACACACATACACTGGGGCTCACTGAGGTAACATGACACCAGTGGAAGCGAGAAACCAAAGAGAAACCCTACTGAGTTCCACTCTCTCTCTATTGGCCAGATAAACCCTTAGGCCCTAATCTGTTGTGTACGTCAACTGGATTAGTGCAAGAAGTATGGAGGACATTCCACCCAGAGGGCAGGGTATGTGTGTTAGAGAGAGACTGAGCATGTGGTTGTGTTTCCCCAGGGGTAAGGATCCATCCCAGGCAGAGACAAACTTCCTCAACAAGTGTAAATGGCTGGAGCTGTACGGAGTGGACATGCACTTTGTCAAGGTTGGTGCGTGTGCTGCTGTTGTCAGTGTTTGATGTTTTTGAAGAGAGTTGTGTTGTAGAGTAGCGCTGAGCGTGTGTGACTGTGTTGTCCTCAGGGAAGGGACGGAGCGGAGTACGCTCTGGGTCTCACTCCCACTGGCATCCTGGTGTTTGAGGGCTCCACCAAGATAGGCCTCTTCTTCTGGTAAACACACACACACACTTACATGAACACTCCAAAACACACAATGATATATTCTTAAACAGCTGCGTAGTCTGCAATGTCAACTGTGTGTGTTCCAGGCCCAAGATCACCCACCTGGATTTCAAAAAGAGTCGACTCACCCTAGTGGTGACGGAGGACGATGATCAGGTGAGCAATACACAAATACCCCTGCCCATGACCCCACTCTCCGAGGGTGTCTCATATATGCAAAGAAAACCATTTCCATTTCACAGCACCACACATTTACAGGCTACACACTTGTACGTGATCGCCCCCTATTTCACCTTTTGACTTGACAACAAAGACCATTTCATTGACATTGAAATATTTGGACTGCTTTTGTCGGAGTGGTGTTTGATTGTGATTGGCTGTTGTGTGTTTAGGGGCGGGAGCAGGAGCACACCTTTGTGTTCCAATTGGACAGTTCGAAGACGTGTAAACACTTGTGGAAATGTGCTGTGGAGAGCCACGCCTTCTTCCGGCTGCGCCAGCCCACTGCTGGGAAGGCCTCCAGCAGTGACTTCACACGCCTTGGATCACGCTTCAGGTTCAGGTGGGTGGTGCTCGCATCAACACTCAACTCTACAACAGAGGTTGTACCCAAAATGGCACCCTATTCCCTATATAGTGCACCACTTTTGACCAGATTTCTAGGGTGCACTATATAGTGATTAGAGTGCCATATTGGATGCACTCTGAGACTAGGTAGGGTTCTGGTCAAAAGTAGTGTACGAACTGAGGACTAGTGCGCCATCCGAGATGCAAGTTCTGTCTCTATGGTTACATGATGGAAGCTATGGTTACAGGGAAATGCCGTTTGTTTACATGTCAAACTGAAATGACCTCTTCAGATATACACACTCTTCCATGCATCTATCACCAACATACAGGGACACAGTATGTTGAGTCATGTAAATGTTCTGTACATCCTGACATGCCAAATACAGACATGCCAGCTACTGTTCATCGTCGTTAAAGGGAAACTTGGGGGTTTTGGCAATGAAGCCCTTTATCTACTTCCCCAGAGTCATATTGACTCAAAGATACCATTTTTATGTATCTGCATCCAGTATTAAGGAAGTTATCAGCAGTTTCACGAGCCAATGCTAACTGGCATTAGCACATGATTGGAAGTCTGAGATCTACTAGCATGCTAGCAGTTACCATAGACTTCCAATCATTGTGCTAATGCTAGTTAGCAAATTCCTTTAAACTGGGTTGGTATATTCTCCCCAGTACACACTATAGCCTATACCCTACAGCTCCCAGCAGGGACATAAAAATGGTATCAACGAGTTAATCTGACTCACTGCCAAAATCCTGAAGTATCCCTTTAAAGTGTTCTCTCTCTCCTCAGTGGAAAGACTGAGTACCAGGCGACCCACGGAGGGAGGCTGAGGGCCAGTACGTTTGAGAGGCGACCCAGCAAGAGATACCCCTCCCGCACTCACTCACTGGGGGGCAAGGGTTGGTATATTCTCCCCAGTACACACTATATCCTATACCCTACAGCTCTACATCCCTACAGCTCCCAGAACACCCTTACAGGCAGTTTCCCATGTCAATTGTCCTGTGCTTGATTCACTGACCTGATTTAACCTGGCTCTCTCTCTCTACAGCCCTCTCTCCAGCCAAACCACCACATATCAGGTGGGTCCCTGAGAGCACAGGACAACCAAGCATGTACAGAGCCCTTAGAAAGTATGCACACCCTTGACCTTTTTCCACATGTTGTTGTTACAAAGTGGGTTTAAATGGATTTAATTGTAACTTTCTGTCAACGATCTACACAAAATATACTAATGTCAAAGTGGTAGAAAAATTCTAACATTTGTAAAAATTAACACTAAGGTATCTTGATTAGATAAGTATTCAACCACCTGAGTCAATACATGTTAGAATCACCTTTGGCAGCGATTACAGCTGAGTCTTTCTGGCTAAGTCTCTGAGCTTTCCACACCTGGATTGGGCAACATTTGCCTATTAATTTGTTTCTAAATACATCAAGCTCTGTCAAATTGGTTGTTGATCAGTGCTAGACAACCATTTTCACTTTCAGGTCTTGCCATAGATTTTCAAGCAGATTTAAGTAAAAACTATAACTCAGAACATTCACTGTCTTGGTAAGCAACCCCAGTATAAATTTGGCCTTGTGTTTTAGGTCATTGTCCTGCTGAAAGGTGAATTAATCTCCCAGTGTTTGGTGGAAAGCAGACTGAACCAGGTTTTCCTTTAGGATTTTTCCTGTGCTTAGCTCCATTACATTTTCTTATTTTTCCTGAAAAACTCCCCAGTCCTTAACAATTACAAGCATACCCATAACATGCTGCAGCCACCACTATCCTTGAAAATACAGAGTGGTATTTGGTGATGTGTTGCATATTTGATTTGCTCCAAACATACCACTTTGTAATCAGGACAAAAAGTGAATTGCTTTGCCACATTGCAGTATTTAGTGCCGTGTTGCAAATAGGAGGAATATTTGTATTCTGTACAGGCATCCTTCTTTTCACGCCGTCAATTAGGTTTGTATTGTGGAGTAACTACAATGTTTTTGATCCATCCTCAGTTCTCTCCTATCACAGCCATTAAACTCTTTAACTGTTTTAAAGTCACCATTGGCCTCATGGTGAAATCCCTGAGCAGTGTTCTTCCTCTCTGGCAGCTGAGTTAGGAAGGACACCTGTATCTTTGTAGTGACTGGGTGTATTTGTACACCATCCAAAGTGTAATTATTAACTTCATCATGTTCAAAGGGATATTCCATGTCTGCTTTATTTAAAACAAAAAAACAAAAAAAACAATAGTTGCCCTTTGCGAGGCATTGTAAAACCTCCCTGGTCTTTGTGGGTGAATCTGTTTGTATTTCACTGCTCGACTGAGGGACCTTACAATTATCTCTATGTGTGGGGTACAGAGATGAGGTAGTCTTAAATATATTATTATTTCACACACAGTGAGTCCATGCAACTTATTTTACATGTTAAGCACATTTTTACTTCTGAATTTATTTAGGCTTGCCAAAACTAAGGGGTTGAATACTTCTTGACTCAAGACATTTCAGCTTTTGATTTTTAAACATTTCTGAAAACATAATTCCACTTGGACATTATGAGGTGTTTTATGTAGGCCGGTGAGCAAAACAAATGTATATTATTTAATCCATTTTCTAATTCTGGCTGTAACACAACAAAGTGGAGAAAGTGTGAGTCCTTTCTGAAGGAGTTGTATGTTACTCCTCCATTCATGTTACAGAGCAGTATGGTAATGAGCTAGATGTACATTTTATAACAATGTATGTAAATTGAAGATATGTTTTGGTTAATGATCTGTATGTAAATGTAATCTTATTGAGCAGTTATATTGTTCTGTTTCAGCGCCCACACCAGCCCCGAACCTAGTCTACACCCGGTAAGACACACACACACAATGGTTCCTCATGGATATGAAGGTTAAAAAGGAAAACGTCAGTGGATACCTTTGTGACTGATTACCATGGCAATGCATCTGCAATATTCAACTGAATATTATTTTCTCAGTCTTTTTCTCCATCTATCTCTGTTCAGTACCAGCGTAACATCCCTATAGCCCATGAGCCTTGGCACCCAGCCCTCACACCCCCCATCTACCTACAACACTCAGGACACACATCCCCGCACAGGTGAGACAGACAGACAGACAGACGCACACATAGGTAAGGCAGTTGTCTTCTTAATGGTGTATAGTGAGTCCCCCTAGCCCCCAGAGTTCTCTCTCATTTCAAAGGTGCTCTCTGTCTCTCTGCCAGGTATCTCCACTATCTTTCTATTTTTGAATGTATCTTTCACTTCATATCACTGTTACATCATTCATGTGTGGCATCATTTAGACAGGCTGTGTGTATGCTTACCGTGTGTGTATGCGTACCATGTGTGTCATTTCCCATGTCCAGAGCTCCTGCCGCAGTAGCAGTGAATCAAGAACCCAGTCATCGGTCAGTACCAGAGAGGACCAGCGGGTCTTTCCCAGGATCCATCAGTGTGGTGTACAGAGACAAGGTCATGACTGCACTCTGACCCCTCCACCCTAACCTCTACAGCTCTGACCCAGGACCCTGTCCCAAACCCACCTCTAAATCTAAACTCTAACGCATACACACATGCATAGGAGACAATTGGAATACAGAAGACCGAGAGAGACTGGGGGACAGAGAAACACTCTGGTTGTGGACTCATGGACCAAAATACCTCGCCATCCTCCTCATCACCCTCCTCATCATCACCATCATTACACACCAGCCTTGTCTACCATGTGTCTTCTCCATCAGATCACCACCACCATGCTGTGGAGACAGAGACTCCTAACAGAAAGAGAGAGACTTTAAACACATAGAGATCATAGAGAGATCTCTGTCCTAGTGGATTGGACCATGATGTTTGATGTTCAGTGCCTTGTTAGTTCATGTAATTGTTGTTGATACTTTAGTGGCTGAATGCTACAAAGTCCTCAAATGTAACTGGGTAAGATTGAAATTCCGTTTATGCTTTACAAAACAATCATACCGCAACATTATTTTTCTGCCCAGTTAGCGGCTAGATTTGCTTTTAGCCAAATCCTTTTAGAGCAAGCCAAATAATTTCATTTTTTAAAAGTTATCCTAGATCAGGATTCATTGTTGAATGTAAGATGCCAATCATTTGAGTGTGTGAAGTAGTCTGTGTCATCATAAACTGCTGTAACTAGGGATCACATGGTTCTACATTACATCTGTAGGGGAATATAGCTACTTTGGAAATCTCAGCTAAACGATGAAGGAAAATGTTCTTGTTAAATCCTTATCAGCAGTATATACATTACAATAGGATGTTATGGAAGTCTTGAGTCTATCGCTGCATATCTGCCTTTGTTCTTCAGAGACATGAATGTTGTGTGTGAGGGGTTCTGACTTAGCTTAATCAACCCCCATAGATCAATAGCCTTGTTTACCTGTGTTGATGCTGACTGTGTTTACATCCTCTTCATGCTCAACATTCCTTCCTGTTGCCTTCAAATTGTTACTCTTATCACAACCAGCCTTATATTGGTTGCTACAGCCTTGTTGAATAAACACACTGCTTAAACTCCTTCACTGAACTTGAATAATGTACACACACACACACACACTGAATGACTGTTAAAATGGTGTGCCATACACACAAGACCACACACAGACTACCAAAGCACAGGTGGCTGATTGTACCTTAATTGGGGAAGATGGGCTCATAGAATGTTATCAAAGGTGGTTTCCATGAGCTGTCCTCCCCTCAGCAGCCTGTGTACCTAAGAGGTTTTAAAAACTGGTGTTACTGTGGTAATGAAGGTGGAACAGGGTGCTGGTTTTGGGTTTCTGGACTGTGTTTGAGTGAGTGTGATGTGCTGTCCCCAGTTTCCCTCTGAGTGGTCCTGTCCTGGGAGGGGAGCAGCAGTTCAGTGTTGAGGAGAACGAGACGCCGTACTCTGGAAGCATACACCATCGCCACCGCAGACACACACACTACGACAACAGCCAGGAGACTTACTGTCACACACACAGCAAGAACAGTGAGTATACACACACACACGGGTATACACACCACGGCAGCCAGGTTACTGACACCACGGCAGCCAGGTTACTGACGCCACGGCAGCCAGGTTACTGACGCCACGGCAGCCAGGTTACTGACGCCACGGCAGCCAGGTTACTGACGCCACGGCAGCCAGGTTACTGACGCCACGGCAGCCAGGTTACTGACGCCACGGCAGCCAGGTTACTGACGCCACGGCAGCCAGGTTACTGACGCCACGGCAGCCAGGTTACTGACGCCACGGCAGCCAGGTTACTGACGCCACGGCAGCCAGGTTACTGACGCCACGGCAGCCAGGTTACTGACGCCACGGCAGCCAGGTTACTGACGCCACGGCAGCCAGGTTACTGACGCCACGGCAGCCAGGTTACTGACGCCACGGCAGCCAGGTTACTGACGCCACGGCAGCCAGGTTACTGACGCCACGGCAGCCAGGTTACTGACGCCACGGCAGCCAGGTTACTGACGCCACGGCAGCCAGGTTACTGACGCCACGGCAGCCAGGTTACTGACGCCACGGCAGCCAGGTTACTGACGCCACGGCAGCCAGGTTACTGACGCCACGGCAGCCAGGTTACTGACGCCACGGCAGCCAGGTTACACACGCCACGGCAGCCAGGTTACACACGCCACGGCAGCCAGGTTACACACGCCACGGCAGCCAGGTTACACACGCCACGGCAGCCAGGTTACACACGCCACGGCAGCCAGGTTACACACGCCACGGCAGCCAGGTTACACACGCCACGGCAGCCAGGTTACACACGCCACGGCAGCCAGGTTACACACGCCACGGCAGCCAGGTTACACACGCCACGGCAGCCACGGCAGCCAGGTTACACACGCCACGGCAGCCAGGTTACTGACGCCACGGCAGCCAGGTTACTGACGCCACGGCAGCCAGGTTACTGACGCCACGGCAGCCAGGTTACTGACGCCACGGCAGCCAGGTTACTGACGCCACGGCAGCCAGGTTACTGACGCCACGGCAGCCAGGTTACTGACGCCACGGCAGCCAGGTTACTGACGCCACGGCAGCCAGGTTACTGACGCCACGGCAGCCAGGTTACTGACGCCACGGCAGCCAGGTTACTGACGCCACGGCAGCCAGGTTACTGACGCCACGGCAGCCAGGTTACTGACGCCACGGCAGCCAGGTTACAGACGCCACGGCAGCCAGGTTACAGACGCCACGGCAGCCAGGTTACAGACGCCACGGCAGCCAGGTTACAGACGCCACGGCAGCCAGGTTACAGACGCCACGGCAGCCAGGTTACAGACGCCACGGCAGCCAGGTTACAGACGCCACGGCAGCCAGGTTACAGACGCCACGGCAGCCAGGTTACAGACGCCACGGCAGCCAGGTTACAGACGCCACGGCAGCCAGGTTACTGACGCCACGGCAGCCAGGTTACTGACGCCACGGCAGCCAGGTTACAGACGCCACGGCAGCCAGGTTACAGACGCCACGGCAGCCAGGTTACAGCCGCCACGGCAGCCAGGTTACAGACGCCACGGCAGCCAGGTTACAGCCGCCACGGCAGCCAGGTTACAGCCGCCACGGCAGCCAGGTTACAGCCGCCACGGCAGCCAGGTTACAGCCGCCACGGCAGCCAGGTTACAGCCGCCACGGCAGCCAGGTTACTGCCGCCACGGCAGCCAGGTTACTGCCGCCACGGCAGCCAGGTTACTGCCGCCACGGCAGCCAGGTTATATGTTAACACTGTGTGTGTGTTTAGAACACAGAGCCCCTCCCTGTCCTGTAGATGAGTTGGAGCTCTGTCTGCTCAACCCCCTGGAGACAGACAGCAACACCTCTCCCTGGCCTTCACTACATGTCAACATGGACAACAAGGTACGGTTACACACCAGGTCAGACATATTTTAGCAGTTATTTTAATACACATTTGGACTCCATCTCTCTCTCTCATCTCTCAGGCAGAGGAGAAGCAGTTGTCTGAGAAGTCTCTCCAGCCCTCTTCTCCCCGCAGCCCTCCAGACCATCTCAAGTGTAACATCTTCAAAGCTCAGATGGAGGCTGTCTTTAGAGTGAGTACTGACCCCTAGTGATGGAGGCTGTCTATAGCGTGAGGACTGCCCCCTAGTGATGAAGGCTGTCTATAGTGTGAGTTCTGACCCCTAGTGATGGAGGATGTCTATAGAGTGAGTACTGACCCCTAGTGATGGAGGCTGTCTATAGAGTGAGTACTGACCCCTAGTGATGGAGTATGTCTATAGCATGAGTACTGATCCCTAGTGATGGAGGCTGTCTATAGAGTGAGTACTGACCCCTAGTGATGGAGGCTGTCTATAGAGTGAGTACTGACCCCTAGTGAGTGATGGAGGATGTCTATAGAGTGAGTACTGACCCCTAGTGAGTGATGGAGGATGTCTATAGAGTGAGTACTGACCCCTAGTGATGGAGGATGTCTATAGAGTGAGTACTGACCCCTAGTGAGTGATGGAGGATGTCTATAGAGTGAGTACTGACCCCTAGTGAGTGATGGAGGATGTCTATAGAGTGAGTACTGACCCCTAGTGAGTGACGGGGGCTGTCTATAGCGTGAGTACTGACACCTAGTGATGGAGGCTGTCTATAGAGTGAGTTCTGACCCTATTGAGTGTGTGTTTGCAGTAGCCGTGTAAAAGCTAACATCCTCTCTCATCCTCCTGTCCTCTCCTCTTATCCTGTCATCCCCCTGTCCTCTCCTCTTCTTTCTCATCCTCTTCTTCTCTTCTCTCTCATCCTCCTTTTCTCTTCTCCTCTCTCATCCTCCTCTGTCATCCTTCTGTCCTCTCCTCTTCTCCTCTGTCGTCCTCCTGTCCTCTTCTCTCATCCTCCTCTTCTCCTCTTCTTCCTCTCTTGATGAAGGATGCTCCGCTGACGCCCAGAGGGAAGACCTGTAGTCAGGAGATCAATGACAGGCCAGTACTAGCAGTGATACAATACTCCTCCCGGTGTGTGTGTTTGATGGTGGATGATAATGGTATGTGTGTGTCTCAGGTATCAGAGCTCCAGTCAGGACTCTAGAGACTCTGCCACTTCCAGTCTGACCACAGAGAAAACATCCCTCCGCCCCGACCACAACTCAACCACAGACAGACCCGCCAAGTCGAACCCTAACACCAACCGCAGGAAAAGACTGGTCAGGCAGTTCAGCTTGTAAGTATGGCAAGGTATTCACAACCTGCTCTGGGATTCCATACGATGCTCACAGCTGTGTACTGTACTCAAAGTACTGTCATAACCTAGCCACTCTACACAAAAACCTATGATGTTAGTTATTCACTACTCGTGATACATTAGAATGCTGTGGCTGAACACTGTCCTGTAATTGGTCCTCAGTAACCATGAGGATGAGGATAATCTCCCAGAGGCCCTTGCAGCGATCTCTTCCCGGAGCATTGGGAAGTGTGGATCTAACAACTCACTGGACAACCAGACACAACCCTCCATATATCCTCAGGAAACAAACACACAGGTTATCATACCCCAGAGCACTCAGCAACACACACTTTTCATAGCAGAGCATTTGTCCATTTGGATCAGAGCCTTGTCATTTCTAAGCAAATACCAGGATAATAGTGGATTGTGAACTAAACTGTTTTGTGTGTGTTGCAGATGGACATGCCGATACTGGAGCTGAGGAGTCCATGCTGTGAGCGTTCTGCCTCTCCCCACCTCTCCCCTTCCTACTACCACACCTCCATCCCTCCCCTGGTACCCTGCCTCGCCTCTCACACCAACAGGTAACACACACTCAGGTTACAGACACACTCAGGTTACAGACACACTTAACACACAAATCTGTCATGTAACATTCCTCTTGATGATCTGTGTGTGTGTGTCCCTGTCTGTGTGTGTGTCTGTGTTTAGCGGGGAAGAGATGAGGTTGGGCAGAGAGAAGATTCTCAGGGCTCTCCTGATGACGGAGCTCTGAGTCCGTGACCCTTGTGACATCATGGATGCCTCATGGACCCGGTGTGAGACGACCTTCAGGAGTCCCACGTCCACTGGCTGCACTCAGCAGTCTGCATTTACTGTACATAATGCAGTCAACCTTTCTAGATTTGCATACAAAAGACTTTACTGAAGTGTTATTTTAAAGGGAACAAGTTTTATGTCTACCCAGAATACACACCCTGTAATAACATGTTCCCACACTACACACCCTGTAATAACATGTTCCCACACTACACACCCTGTAATAACATGTTCCCACACTATACACCCTGTAATAACATGTTCCCACACTAGACACCCTGTAATAACATGTTCCCACACTATACACCCTGTAATAACATGTTCCCACACTATACACCCTGTAATAACATGTTCCCACACTAGACACCCTGTAATGACATGTTCCCACACTACACACCCTGTAACAACATGTTCCCACACTGCACACCCTGTAATAACATGTTCCCACACTACACACCCTGTAATAACATGTTCCCACACTGCACACCCTGTAACAACATGTTCCCACACTGCACACCCAGTAACAACATGCTCCCACACTGCACACCCTGTAACAACATGCTCCCACACTGCACACCCTGTAACAACATGTTCCCACACTGCACACCCAGTAACAACATGCTCCCACACTGCACACCCTGTAACAACATGCTCCCACACTGCACACCCTGTAACAACATGCTCCCACACTATACACCCTGTAATAACATGCTCCGAGAGAATCACATATCCCTGCAGACAGGCAGGCAGGCAGACAGACAGACAGAGGGACGGGTGACGATGAAAGATGAATGCTAAAGTAGTAAGGTTACTGCTGGGAATCCTACACAATCAAAGCCCTAACTGTTTAAATGATGACACAAATAATTTGTCATGACTTATTGTATTGTCATGTTGATCTGCTCTAATGAAACTGCTACATGCTGGTATCTGTTCCCAGGTGAAAATCTGCAGAGCTGCAGTCCCGGTCTTGTCCTGTAGATGGAGACACACCCAAACAGACTGCAGCTTGAATCAGTTGTAGTTGCCAATAACCACTACCTGGATCAGGCCTTTTTACATCCTCCCTATGGTTAATCTTAGAATTAATCTGATCCTAGGCCTGTGGTTACATGGAACTAACTGGAGAGTGTGAGTCAGAGCTCAGGTTACAGCTCTGCCATGTTTCTGTGCAGTTCCTTTTGCTGTTCTTGTCTATGTTCTATACCCCTGTGTTTAACCTGAATAAAGACAACGTGTTAACTTTAACAAACATTCTGCTCTCTGTCTGGTCTCTGCTTGGGAAGTGCGTTGGCGTGTGTGTCAGGTGAATCAAGAGAAACCGGTGCATAAACAGGATCAGGTAGAGTGTTGTGGAGTGAGCAGAATGTGGGTGGGGTCGTAGTGTTATACAATGCTAGTTATGCCCTCGGGGTCCTAGTGCTTCTTGTTTTCTCTCTTCCTCTACCCTCATCTCCCTCTCACTCCAATTTTTACTGCTAGAATTATCTCTGTTTCAGGATGACAATAGTACTTGTGAGAGTGTGAGAGAAGGTGTGAGGGACTGAGAGTCAGTACACCGTGGCAGGGAGTTCTCAGTCTTCCTCTTCCAGCCACATTCTGTCAACAGCGGCCTTACCTTAGCAGTACGAGAGAGGTGTGGGAGTGTGTGAACGCAGCAAATCACAGACCAACTCATCATAGGTTCTTCACTCCAATTTGATCACTTGATTGTTGTAATGAATAATGAATTCGCAGACAGTGCGTTTGATTTGTAATCAATGAGTTTCCCAGACAGGCTTGTTTCACATGTTCTATTTATTAGACTGTCAGTGTGGTCACAGGAGAGTTCCCTGGACAGCCAGGGACCCACAGTCACAGCAGACATCAATGTATTACATCATTAACGTATTACATCATCATGGGCCATTTATAGCTCTGTCTAATCTGGCCTTCATGGGAGTAAAACACACTGGTTGAGTTTCAATAGTCTGAAGCACAGTCCTCTCCTTGCCTCCCCTCCTTAGTCTGCACTGATCTGAAAACTCATGATAGATAAGAACAATATGTCCTTTTATGTCAGTGAAGTAGACTGTTGAGATGCAGCCATGCAGGCACAGTGACATTACAGTAAGGAATCAGAGAGCACAGTGGTAAATCTCCATCACAGTGAGTTGGGACCGAGCTGGGTAAGGCAATAGACAGTGGTGGAAAAGTACTCAATTGTCATACTTGAGTAAAAGTGAAGATGACTTAATAGAAAATGACTTAAGTAAAAGTCTAAAAGTATCTGATTTTAAATGTCATTAAGTACAGTGGTGGAAAAAGTACTCCATTGTCATACATGAGTAAAAGTGAAGATAATAGAAAATTACTTTAGTAAAAGTCTAAAAGTATCTGGTTTTAAATGTCCTTAAGGACAGTGGTAGAAAAAGTACTAAACTGTTGTAAAAAAGTACATTCATTTACAAACGTAGTATTTTATTTTGGTGAGTCCGCCAGATCAGAGGCAGTAGGGATTACAACGTGTTATATTGATAGGTGTGTGAATTGGACCATATTACTGTCCTGCCTGAGCATCCAAAATGTAACTTGTACTTTTGGGTGTCAGGGAAAATCTATGGAGTAAAAAAGACATACTTTTATTTAGGAACGTAGTGGAGTAAAAGTAAAAGTTGTCAAAAATATAAATATTAAAGTACAGATACCCCCCAAAAACTACTTAAGTAGTATTTTAAAGTATTTTTACTTAAGTACTTTACACCACCGGCAACAGGAATAGTAATCTCCTGGCTCTGGGCTCAGCTTGGCGTCACATACAAAAGGCAAGGGTGGAGTGGAACTAGGCAAACATAAACAGGTTAGATGGGAGGGGTGTGGGAGTGATTCAGCATTTGACTAACTACATGTAACTTTTATGTCGGACACTATGCTGTTGATATACAGTATAGTCTGTATAGTAATCTGATTGGTTAGCAGTGCTTTATATTTGCCATAACATGTAAACATCTGAGTGTAGCTGGCACTACTAACTTCATGCAGGAGGCTTCCTAATACAATGTTCTAGTATTGGATTGTAAAATTATAGAAAGTATAAAGAAATAAAATGTAATATAACGTTTTTAGACAGACAGTATAAAATATATACATGCACATTCCTCTCTCTCTCTCTCTCTCTCACACACACATACACACACGCACTTACGCACACATCCACACACACACACACACACACACACACACACACACACACACACACACACACACACACACACACACACACGCATTCACAAGCACTTACACACATACACAAATGTATGCAAGTCATGAAGAAAAGTTCAGATCAATAATTAGTACTAAACGCAGCTCTACTTCTAACAGTCTCCTGAAGTGGTTGTAACATCTTAGAACGTCTCTAGAAAGCTTTTTAAAAATACTATGTGCAATATAAAGACAGAGCTGCTGTTTGGCTGAGGCAAAGCTCTGATATAAAATACATTTCTGCTCTCATGCATATACACTGTATATACCACAAAACTCAGACAGGGAACACAGATCAGAGCTGGTGACCAGGACATTCCCCCACATGTCCGTTAGGGGGGGGGGTGGGGGGTGCATGTGTGTGTTGTGTGATATTGTGGTGCAGGAGTGTCAAACTTTCGGCACAGTTTAATATAGAGAGCCATGTCTTATATATGTAAAAAAAGGAAATATAACCACAGATCTGGGTGAAACCCCACTGTGGCCCTCCAGATCTGGGTGAAACCCCACTGTGGCCCTGCAGATCTGGGTAAAACCCCACTGTGGCCCTCCAGATCTGGGTGAAACCCCACTGTGGCCCTCCAGATCTGGGTGAAACCCCACTGTGGCCCTCCATATCTGGGTGAAACCCCAATGTGGCCCTCCAGATCTGGGTGAAACCCCACTGTGGCCCTCCAGATCTGGGTGAAACCCCACTGTGGCCCTCCAGATCTGGGTGAAACCCCACTGTGGCCCTCCAGATCTGGGTGAAACCCCACTGTGGCCCTCCAGATCTGGGTGAAACCCCACTGCGGCCCTTGGGGTAAAATGAGTTTGACACCCTGGTATAGTGTGTGGGTAGTGAGTGTCAGTGCGTGGATCTTTGAGCCTTCTACAACATGTTTAGGTCCAGGTAGTGCCGTCCCTGCTTGGTCAGGAGAGGGGGGAAGGGCATCAGAGCATCACTGCTGCTGGACTGACCAATCATACTGCTCAGTACAGGCAATGCCTCCATAGGACTCTACAGAGAGAGGAAGAGAGGCAGGGAGAGAGGGAAGTGAAAAGAGAGAAAACGTCAGTACAAGGAAAGGAGTCTATGTGGTTTGAAGGTTTCCTTGTCCCAGCACCAGAGGATTCCATCACCTAGTCCACCACCTCCCCACCTGACACTAATACAGCAGTGATAACACTATCTAGCACACTACAGCGCCCCAGGGAGGAAAGGGGAACACACCTTGGAAGGGCTGAGTCAGACAGCACCAGGTAGAAATTGACCATATAGAACAGGTAGGGTTCTAGGTTCCACCAGAGAATGTGGTTAGAGCGTTGGGCCAGTAACCAAAGTGGTTGCTAGGTCGAATCCCCGAGCTGACAAGGTAAAAATCTGTCGTTCTGCCCCTGAACAAGGCGGTTAACTCACTGTTCCTTGGCCATCACTGTAAATAAGAATTTGTTCTTATCTGACTTGCCTAGTTAAATTAAATAAAAATCTGATCCTAGATCTGAGGTTAGGATTTGATGTGTGGGATAATCTGATCCTTGGGTTTGTGGGGTAATCTGATCCGCAGTGTAAAAATATAGATGTCAAGAAGGAAATCAGCTGGAATAGGATTGTGAGTTTTCTCAACAAAAATGTTGTAACAAACTCACAATCCTATTGCAGCTGGTTGCCACAGATCTAGGATCAGATTATCCAACACACCCAATTCTAACCACAGATCTGATCCTGGACCAGTGGTTGGGGGGGGGACTTCTACTCAGTGTCCCGATCAACACAACATTCTCTGGTGGAACCATCATCTTTTTTTACAGTGTGTGGTTTGGGGCATTGAAATCCCCCCTAGCTAGACTCCGTGACCCCCTAGTAACCCCGAATCTCAAACCACACCCACAACCACGTCGTCCCGGAGACGAAGGAAAGGAGAAACACGCCCCATGACCCTGTCAGCCAATCCTTACCTTCCGCCTGCCTAGGACACACCTCTTAAATACACAGCCACTCTTTGGGCTGCGTGAGCAGGGTCCGGGAGGGATCGTGATCGTGCATGTTAGCATGAGCATGCACAAGGCCATCCTCAGTAGCGTACTATAGTGTTGAGGGGGACAGAGACACAGGGGACTGAGACAGGCTGGGCTGTATGTTCAGAAGAGTCAGCCTTTACAAGATGCTTACTGCTGATTTATCTACAGTATATAGTATCACCCTCATTTACAAACTAGTGTTCATTAGCACAGGCTGAACTCACTGGCTATTTCCTAGAGTATGTATCAGTGAGGAGCAGCCTCTTGTAAATCAAGTCCATGCAGGCAGTGGAGATCCACCCAACAGAATGCCTGTGGGGTGTTTGTGAGGGAGGGAACAGAACAGGGAGGGTAGACCTGACTAACTTGTTTGATAGCCTCCAGGCAAACACAGTGGATACCTGACAGTATAGTACACTCCTCCATTAGCAGATTTGAATACTTCCTTTGGATCGACCGTGAGACATGAGAGGACACGGCAACACATACTATACCAGTCACATTGCACACACACACATCTTCTCTAACACACATGAACGTACACACAGTCTTGTATATCTAACCGTGTGGGGACACACAATTCAGTCTCATTCAAAATCCTATTTTTCCTAACCCCTAAACCTATCCTAACCTTAACCCTAACCTTAACGCCAAAACCTAACCCCTAAACCTAGCTCCTAAACCTAATTCTAACCCTAACACTAATTCCAACCTTAACCATAAACCTCCTAGAAATAGCATTTCACCTTGTGGGGACTAACAACATGTTTGTTTACTATTCTTGCGGGGACTTCTCTTCCCCACAAGTATAGTTAAACACGTCCAAGTGCACACACACACAAACACACACACACACACACACACACACACACGCACGCACGCACACACACACACACACACACACACACACACACACACACACACACACACACACACACACACACACACACACACACACACACACACACACACACACACACACACAGTTTACCTGGTATCCCTGAATGGTGTTGAGCAGTTCTTTATAGGCGAGGCCATGCATACGGACCACTCCCCCAGGGGAGGGCAGGGGGGTGGGGGAGGGGTAGTACCCTATAGTGTTGGGAGAACCTGGGGGACTGGAGAGGGAGGGGGAGGAGAGAGGGAGAAGAGAGGAGAGAGAGGGTGAGGAGAGAGAGAGGGTGAGAAGAGAGGAAAGAGAGGGAGAAGAGAGTGCGAAGAGAGGAGAGAGAGAGGGAGAAGAGAGGAGAGAGGGAGAAGAGAGGAGAGAGAGAGGGTGAAGAGAGGAGAGAGAGAGGGAGAAGAGAGTGAGACGAGAGGAGAGAGGGTGAGAAGAGAGGAGAGAGTGAGAAGAGAGGAGAGAGAGGGGAGGGGAGGAGGGGAGGGGAGGAGGGGAGGGGAGAGAAAGGTAATTGTGGTCTTAGTGCTGTTTGCTCTTCCTTCTGATACCACACTACTGTTCAGTCATTAACTACCCTTGTGTATGTCTCCTCCCTCCCAGCCCCCAAGGCACTTACAGTGTATGACTGGATGGTTTATGGGGCTAACAGTTCTTATCTGGGGCACTGATATCATTAACTACCCTTGTGTATGTCCTTCCCCACAACCCATAATAGTCCTTACCTGGGATAGTATGCAGTGTAGTTCATGTAGAGCTGAGTGCTAGCTGGGTAGTAGGCGTGTCCAGGTCCTAGGGGGCGGGGACTCAGCAGCACCTGCCCAATGGGAGGGAAGAGGCCGGCAGCCTCAGCTGGCAGGATGGAAGGGACGGGTGGGAAGGAGTAGGAGGGAGGAGACAGACCTGGGGAGGGGGGATTGGGGGTGGGGGGGTAGTTAGACAACACGCCAAGGAAAGGACACGGAAAGGACACATGCCCAACACGGAACACAGAGAACTACAGATCCCCTGGTCCCCTCTAAAGATGGCTGCTGTGAGCAGACTACAGTGTGCTTCCCAGTCGTCTACAATGGCTATGTGACATGGTCCCCGTCGTAGTTTGTTTCTAGGAGAGGCTTCTGCAACAACGACCCTCCTAAATGAAAACCTTTAGTTTCTACAGACGTGTGTTTGGGCTTGACTCCTGACCCCACTAATGACCTCACTATTATATCACCATGACTGTTTTACATTTGAGTCCTTACAGTGTTGCACACATTTTCATACTGGTCCCCGGTCGGAATCAAAACCCACAACCCTGGAATTGCAAGTGCCATGCTCTACCAACTGAGCTACACGGGACTACACACCAGAGCTTAATGACTAGACACCACCATCACTACACACCAGAGCTCAATGACTAGACATCTCCATCACTACACACCAGAGCTCAATGACTAGATATCACCATCACTACACACCAGAGCTCAATGACTAGACATCACAATCACTACACACCAGAGCTCAATGACTAGATATCACCATCACTACACACAAGAGCTCAATGACTAGACATCCCCATCACTACACACCAGAGCTCAATGACTAGACATCACCATCACTACACACCAGAGCTCAATGACTAGACATCACAATCACTACACACCAGAGCTCAATGACTAGATATCACCATCACTACACACCAGAGCTCAATGACTAGACATCACAATCACTACACACCAGAGCTCAATGACTAGATATCACCATCACTACACACCAGAGCTCAATGACTAGACATCACCATCACTACACACCAGAGCTCAATGACTAGATATCACAATCACTACACACCAGAGCTCAATGACTAGACATCACAATCACTACACACCACAGCTCAATGACTAGACATCACAATCACTACACACCAGAGCTCAATGACTAGATATCACCATCACTACACACCAGAGCTCAATGACTAGACATCACCATCACTACACACCAGAGCTCAATGACTAGATATCACCATCACTACACACCAGAGCTCAATGACTAGACATCACTATCACTACACACCAGAGCTCAATGACTAGACATCACCATCACTACACACCAGAGCTCAATGACTAGACATCCCCATCACTACACACCAGAGCTCAATGACTAGACATCACCAACACTACACACCAGAGCTCAAGAACTAGACATCACCATCACTACACACCAGAGCTCAATGACTAGACATCACCATCACTACACACCAGAGCTCAATGACTAGACATCACAATCACTACACACCAGAGCTCAATGACTAGACATCACAATCACTACACACCAGAGCTCAATGACTAGATATCACCATCACTACACACCAGAGCTCAATGACTAGATATCACCATCACTACACACCAGAGCTCAATGACTAGACATCACCATCACTACACACCAGAGCTCAATGACTAGATATCACCATCACTACACACCAGAGCTCAATGACTAGACATCACTATCACTACACACCAGAGCTCAATGACTAGACATCACCATCACTACACACCAGAGCTCAATGACTAGACATCACCATCACTACACACCAGAGCTCAATGACTAGACATCTCCATCACTACACACCAGAGCTCAATGACTAGACATCACCATCACTACACACCAGAGCTCAATGACTAGACATCCCCATCACTACACACCAGAGCTCAATGACTAGACATCACCATCACTACACACCAGAGCTCAATGACTAGACATCACCATCACTACACACCAGAGCTCAATGACTAGACATCACCATCACTACACACCAGAGCTCAATGACTAGACATCCCCATCACTACACACCAGAGCTCATTGACTAGACATCACCAACACTACACACCAGAGCTCAATGACTGGACATCCCCATCACTACACACCAGAGCTCAATGACTAGACATCACCATCACTACACACCAGAGCTCAATGACTAGACATCACCATCACTACACACCAGAGCTCAATGACTAAACATCACCATCACTACACACCAGAGCTCAATGACTAGACATCACCATCACTACACACCAGAGCTCAATGACTAGACATCACCATCACTACACACCAGAGCTCAATGACTAGACATCTCCTTCACTACACACCAGAGCTCAATGACTAGACATCCCCATCACTACACACCAGAGCTCAATGACTAGACATCCCCATCACTACACACCAGAGCTCAATGACTAGACATCCCCATCACTACACACCAGAGCTCAATGACTAGATATCACCATCACTACACACCAGAGCTCAATGACTAGACATCACCATCACTACACACCAGAGCTCAATGACTAGACATCACCAACACTACACACCAGAGCTCAAGGACTAGACATCACCATCACTACACACCAGAGCTCAATGACTAGACATCACCATCACTACACACCAGAGCTCAATGACTAGACATCACCATCACTACACACCAGAGCTCAATGACTAGACATCCCCATCACTACACACCAGAGCTCAATGACTAGACATCACCATCACTACACACCAGAGCTCAATGACTAGACATCCCCATCACTACACACCAGAGCTCAATGACTAGACATCACCATCACTACACACCAGAGCTCAATGACTAGACATCCCCATCACTACACACCAGAGCTCAATAACTAGACATCACCAACACTACACACCAGAGCTCAATGACTAGACAGCCCCATCACTACACACCAGAGCTCAATGACTAGACATCACCATCACTACACACCAGAGCTCAATGACTGGACATCCCCATCACTACACACCAGAGCTCAATGACTAGACATCACCATCACTACACACCAGAGCTCAATGACTAGACATCACCATCACTACACACCAGAGCTCAATGACTAGACATCACCATCACTACACACCAGAGCTCAATGACTAAACATCACCATCACTACACACCAGAGCTCAATGACTAGACATCACCATCACTACACACCAGAGCTCAATGACTAGACATCACCATCACTACACACCAGAGCTCAATGACTAGACATCCCCATCACTACACACCAGAGCTCAATGACTAGACATCACCAACACTACACACCAGAGCTCAATGACTGGACATCCCCATCACTACACACCAGAGCTCAATGACTAGACATCACCATCACTACACACCAGAGCTCAATGACTAGACATCACCATCACTACACACCAGAGCTCAATGACTAGACATCACCATCACTACACACCAGAGCTCAATGACTAAACATCACCATCACTACACACCAGAGCTCAATGACTAGACATCACCATCACTACACACCAGAGCTCAATGACTAGACATCACCATCACTACACACCATAACTCAATGACTAGACATCACCATCACTACACACCAGAGCTCAAGGACTAGACATCACCATCACTACACACCAGAGCTCAATGACTAGACATCACCATCACTACGCACCAGAGCTCAATGACTAGACATCACCATCACTACACACCAGAGCTCAATGACTAGACATCCCCATCACTACACACCAGAGCTCAATGACTAGACATCACCATCACTACACACCAGAGCTCAATGACTAGACATCCCCATCACTACACACCAGAGCTCAATGACTAGACATCACCATCACTACACACCAGAGCTCAATGACTAGACATCCCCATCACTACACACCAGAGCTCAATGACTAGACATCACCAACACTACACACCAGAGCTCAATGACTAGACATCCCCATCACTACACACCAGAGCTCAATGACTAGACATCACCATCACTACACACCAGAGCTCAATGACTGGACATCCCCATCACTACACACCAGAGCTCAATGACTAGACATCACCATCACTACACACCAGAGCTCAATGACTAGACATCACCATCACTACACACCAGAGCTCAATGACTAGACATCACCATCACTACACACCAGAGCTCAATGACTAAACATCACCATCACTACACACCAGAGCTCAATGACTAGATATCACCATCACTACACACCAGAGCTCAATGACTAGACATCCCCATCACTACACACCAGAGCTCAATGACTAGACATCACCATCACTACACACCAGAGCTCAATGACTAGACATCCCCATCACTACACACCAGAGCTCAATGACTAGACATCCCCATCACTACACACCAGAGCTCAATGACTAGACATCCCCATCACTACACACCAGAGCTCAATGACTAGATATCACCATCACTACACACCAGAGCTCAATGACTAGACATCACCATCACTA